>NC_057803.1:734889231-734910496 GCF_018294505.1 Triticum aestivum | reverse complement strand
AGTAGTAGTTTAATTAGTTTATGTCCTGCTATAGAGACGATTCTAGTACTTACCAAAATTGTCTAGCCCATCTTTTGGTTTAGGTTTCGTTTTGAATCTGTGATCATGTTCCGCCACTTGTTTCTCATGTTCCTTGCATGTGCGCCGCTCGGGCGGATGGCTGGTAACAACAAGTAGAGATGATCGCAATAGTCTTCAATGGAAGTGTTTCAACGCAAATCTATGATTCGACACAAGGGGAGCAAAAAAAATTATAAGCCTTAGTAGTTGAGTTGTCAATTTGTTCACACCTGAAGAGACAACTTGCTTGCGGAAATTTATGAGTAGCACAGTAATACGATAGCAGTGGTGATAATATAAGAAGGAATGGTAACAAGTTTGCAGAGTAAAGCAATATAGTGATTGTAACGGAAGTAACAATATTATGAAAAGTGTAGGCATGGACTAAGCGATGGGGTTGCTCACATGAGATTCAATATGCAACGAATAGCATAAGAATGAATCCTATAACTACTTAGGGCATAAGAATGAATCCGTAACTACTGTCGGTCATCCAATGCTATCCGCATACATTTCAAATCGGCTTTAAACAAACCGGGCGAATTACATGCAAACCGGATGATTTTCATTCTAACCCGATGAAAACATTTACATTTCAAGCATATTTTCAACTATACTATAACGGGCTGCAGTACAACTAGTCTACCGCCGGCCGTGGCAGATCTCCACTCCCACGACATGTATTTCCCATGTAGGATAACCCTCTCGTCAGACTGCCGGTAGTCCTGGAGGGATATGCTTCAGCGAGAGAGGAAGAATAGCCTCCCTCCGCTTCCGTGAAGCACGAATTAGAGTTAGTTTTTGGGTAGGGCAAGACGGTTGCCGTGGTCTACGCCCCCGCTCACCGGTCAAGACACGGGCTATGTAACCCGGCGGCGCGGTGGCGGTGGCCTTCGTAGGACCCAAGCGGCGGCGGCCTCCCATGATCCACTTGTCTTGGCTGTCCACATGGCCGAGGACTTGTCGGCCTCCGCCGACATGGCTTCTATCCCCACCTGCTTGACGTGTAGCCGCCATGGCTTTTATAGTAGGTCTCGGCACACGCACCGGTTTTATGGAGGTAGGCGGGCAGACGGATGAGTGCACAGTGGGCGGCGCTCTCGGCCGACCTGCCGCTTCAATGCCGGTGGGAGAGGGTCGGCGTTGGTGACGCCCGGTGCTAGGGCTTGCGGATCGTCGTCGCCGCCGGCCAGGAGAACGATGACACCGTGGTTTGGGTCTGTGGATCCCCGAATCGGAGGTAGGCCGAGCCCCTCCCCTCTCTTCTATCTCTTCTCCGACCTCAGCGCCGTAGTCTGGCGCGGCCAGAGCACTAGCAGATCGTTCTCTAATTATTTGCTTCCAGCAACCGAATCCATCGTTCCATTCCTGTCCGTATAATCTGATCCAATCCGCACAGTTCAGAGACCGGATTTGGCTTTGATTTGTTGTTTTCTCAATAGATTGCCAGCTGAACTTGCCAAAATCAAAAGAAATTGCGGGAGGGGACTGCTTCCGTGATGTCGCGGACGTAAACTGAACCTTACTTATTACTTATTCCTTGTCTGCACTTGTCGACGGGGTTCGCGGACGCCGCGCGCACGAGCGTGCTGTCGAGCAGGTGGAGACAGCTCTGGAGTGCTTGCGACAGAAGGGCCCTGGTCTTCACCAGAGAGACAATGTTCCGGCCCAGAAGCCCGGCGCAAGGCGAAGAAGACTTCGTCAGAAACGTCGACAGTGTGCTACGCCAGCTCAGTCCCACCGACCCCAGGGACAAGTTCGCGCTCGAGTTCAGGTTCATTCAATCCAAAGTGGAGTGCCATGTCGACCAATGGGTCGCCTTCTGCGCGGCGTCGACGGCGAAGGACATTGTGTTCGATTTTAATCCGGGGTCATGGGGCACCTACTGGTTCAGCTTCCCACTGAAGCATTTCAGAAATGGTTCTCCTGCCATCAGGTCTCTACACCTCATGTCTGTCGACCTGTACCCGCCGGTGGTGCCGCCTGATTTCCGCGGCTTCACAAACCTAAGAGAGCTCAAGCTCGACTCCGTGCTAGGAGATATCCATTGCCTGCTGCTGCCGGCCTTCTCTGTCCTCGAGTGGCTAAGCATCACACGCTGCACCCTCCACAGCTTCAGTACATCCCAGCCGCTGGGTCGGCTGCGTTACATGTGTGTCCAGTACTGTCATATGCACGAGCTTGAGGTGCAAGCTCCGAACCTTGCTAAGTTCGAGTTTGCCAGCTTTGAGGTCCATCCGGTGTTTGTGCTCGATGAATGCCTAGACATACAAGAGGTGACTGTCACGGTGCTAACAGAGGAGGATGTTTTCGACTACGCCTTTGCAAAGCTTCCTGCTGGCGGTATGTCGTATGCACGGAAGCTCTCGATGCGAATTGCTATTGATACCCAGGTGTGTTTGTTCAGTGCTGATTGAAGTTGATACCCCTGTTGTTGTGTTCTACTTCACTGTTGTTTGGCCTCTAAACATTTTCATTCCACCTTTATTGCCATTGTTGTCATCCCAGAATATTTCTCATGTCATTGTTGCACGATGTATCAGGTGCTTCAATTTGCAGGATGCCCCAGCAGCTTCATCAACCTGAAGCATCTTATATTGACCATGCATGTCCGTGTACGTTATGACTCTACCAGTGGCATCCTTCGTTTGGCTTCCCTTTTGGAGTTGGCCCCTGTTCTGGAACAACTGGAACTGCATGTAGGTTTCTCTCATTTCTCTCTTTTGCATTTACTTGGCCTTTTCTACTGTCATATGCATTTCTCCACCAAGTTAGAAATAGAGATAATATTATAATTCATTTTAATTTAATTCACTCCCTGTGTGTAGTTAGATGGAGTTTCAGCCACATACACTAGAATTAGGAAAGCTGCTTCCCTCATAGTGATTCCTTTTAACTGACGAGTTAGAATAAGGTAACCCATTCAATTAGTTAAGAGTATGATAGGAAAAGTCGTGAAGTTTTCATTGAATTTGTAAATGTCGTGTATTCTCACACAGTTAAGAAAGTCTAAAATAGTGGCATCTACTCTTAATGGAAGACTCTTTACCTGGACATAATTATTTGAATTATAATATGGCAATTATCTCAACAACAATGAATTAGTGTTTCTCTGTACTAACCTGGCTATCTAACCATGCTTCTTGGTTACTGACTGAAAATCATAAATACACCCTTGAGAACAACATGGCAATGGGCCAAGCTCCTTCCAAGCCGACGCTGTGCATTTGTCTTGCACGGGTGCACCGTTTCTGTGACTATGTAGCTATGTAGCCACATCGAGTGAAGTTTATTGTTTGACATTTTTTGGCATGGTGGTTATGTTTGTTTTAGTCTTTATTGTATTTATAAGTTTGTCTGCTGCTTTTTGTAGTAAAGATAAATATGACAAATTTACTTCTATTTTAGTTACCCTAGTACAAGTTAGTTGCCTTGGTGAAGAAATAGAAATGGATGAGTTGGTATATTTTACAATGCAGATGGAATGTCAGTACAGTGAGGGGGTGGAGAACATGTGGCTGAAGGAGTGGCCCCTGCCCATTCAGCCACACGATCATCTGAAGACGGTCCACATGAGCGGAGTCTACGGCAACATCGACCTACTCAATCTGGCGCTGCACTTTGCTCGATGCGCCATGGTGCTGGAGCGCATGGTGATTGGCCCGATGGTGAAGAAGAACTACGTGATGACTCGTGACTCACTGGAGGAGGGCCAACAAATGGCCAGGGAGCACCTTAGGGGAAAGGGGTTTGACGGCATTCTCACCTTCTTGTGAAGCTCCAAAACGGCTGCTGGCAAGCTTCAGGGTAAATGTTACACAGGTTGAAAGAAAGAACTGCGTTGCTCAGAATAGCTGGTAGACTGGCCAACATTGCCAAGTGCCAATAGAACAAAAAGTTGTATGGTTGCGGGCAGAGCTTGAAGCCAAGCCGTCTCTACTCCAACCTTAATTTTATTTGTAGCATCTTTCTGAAGAGGTGGGAATTGATAACTTTGTGTACTGTACAGTGCAGATACAATATTTGTACATATTTGTAGGGTTGCAAGCAGAGCTTGAAGCTCTTTTTTTTCTGTTTTGTTTTTATTTTCTTTTTTTGTTTATGTTTCTTTTTCTTTTCTTCTTTTTTGTTTTCATTTTTAAAATTTTTTATCTTTTCTATTTTTCAAAAAATGTTCACTTTTTAAAAAAATGTTTAATTTTCAAAAATGTGTTCGTGTTTTCAAATTTTGTTCCGGAGTTTCAGAATTTTTTTTGCGTTTTCAATTTTTGGTCGGTTGTTTCAAAAAATGTTTCCGATTTCAAGAAAGAATCACATATTCAAAAAATGTTCACTTTTTAAAAATTTGTTTGTGTTCTAAAATTTGGTTCGGGAGTTTCAAAAAATGTTCGGGTTTTCAAATTTTGTTCAGAATTTCAAAAAATGTTCCTGCATTCAAATTTTGTTCATAGATCCAAAAAATGTTGGTGCTTTTTAATTTTGCTCGGAGTTTCAAAAAATATTCATGTTTTCAAAATTTCAAAAATGTTCCCACTTTTTAATTTTTTTTGAAAGATTCAAAATTTCATGGTTTAAAAAAATGTTCGCAAATTTGAAGAACTATTTGCGTTTTAAAAAAAGGTCTCTTAAAAAAAGAGGGTGGTATAGTGGACCGAGAGCGCTACAGTACAGTCTTGCTGCAGTAGCCCGGGTTGCTACAGTGCCGCTGCCTCGCTACAGGCTTTCTTTTAGTTCGATCGCTCGCTACAGGCGACGATCCTGTGCGCTAGTGAGCCGGCCCAGTTGGGCGCTCCCTGCTCCCTGTTGAACAGTACAACAAGAAGAAAAAAAAAACTGATTTTGTTTACAGCTCACGTGTTCATGTCTTCTATGTGGGTGAAATTTTCATGGAAGAAACCATGAGGAATACACTTTTCTGGAGCAAAGAAATATTACATAAAAATAATTTAATGGAAGGGGTTAGGATGAACCAAAGCTATAATAAGTGGGCACTCCGGGGCGAGGGCCACACACCCTCGTTACGATGTTCAATATGGGAATGAAAATACATTTGATACGTGTCCGACCGGTGACTTACTCCATAACAGGGCATACCGAGCAATGGCGTGTCTAGCAATGATAAATCCGTTTGTTCTCTATCAATATTAAGTGTTTTGGGTTTTTAACAATTATTTATTCATTCCAGTCATTTCATATGGAATACAGTTGAAATGCGAAAAAGAAAACTTGTGTCTGGCCGAAGAACGGCCATTATTGTACCTCCCGCCCCGAGCATGCAAGGGAAGTTAGGCTAGTTTCGGTTGTGACAACGGCGTCTTCTTCTGGCGATTCTTGCTCTAGGGGTTGGAGCTATGGTAGCCTCGGCACCTCAAATGGTTTCATCCCTGGCATTGTCCAAATTGATTCTAAACGGAAATCGTGTTTCATCCGATTGCATTTTTTCTCTCTTTCAGTTCGGGGGTCCTCTTTGCGTTTTTCTGGTTTGTTCGGGCTTGTGATTTTTTTCGTGGGTGTATATCAGTTGGGTGGACACATTACTAATGACGAGGGTCAATAAGAATATGTCAAAAAAAAGGATCAATAAGCATTTTTTTTCCGCTAAAAATATACAGGTTTTGTATTTAACGAGCGTCCGTCCGCTCGTGAAACTCCTGGCGCGGCGGCATCTGCCTCGCTGATCCATGAATGGACGGCATGGATAACTTAGCCAATGTGCATCCCGTCATCTCCACTGCTTAGCTCCGGGCGGATGCACCGGGTGTCATGCCCAGCCCAGTGCGCCACGGTCATGCCCAGCCCAGTGCTCCGGACAGCCTCATGGATTTCGGCCTCCACGCGGAGAAGAAGCCGATCTGGGGGTGCATCCCCCGCGACCTATGTGATCGACGCGGTATCGCCATTGAAGTGAAGGAGCTAAGGGCAAAGGTTGAGGACGTCAGCAGCAGAAACCTGCGGTACCGCCTCATCAAGGAAGGTACATCTGGCTCCAAGCCTGCTGCTGCTGCTGCTGCAAAAAAGCAGGCCAGTCTTGCCAGCGCGGAAATGTTTGGCATCAATGAAGCAAGGCTTGCCGCCGTCGAGGAGGGGATACCCAAGGTGGATCTCGGTCAGCTGGTCACCAGCGGAGAGGAGAAGCTTGGCGTGATCGCGGTATGGGGAACTGGCGGTGATCTTGGCAAGGCAAACGAGATCAGGAAGGTCTATGATAGCAAACAAGTGTTTGACGAGTTTGGATGCCGTGCTTGGGTTAGGCTGATGCATCCTTTCGACCCGAAAGATTTCCTTCACAGCCTTGTAAGGCAGTTCTATGAAAATTCTCCAAAGGAAATTGAAAAGGCAGAAGAAGGGACAACTGTAGGTGGCAACGTCCTGACGAAGATGGAGAATATGGGACAAAGTGATTTGATTCGTGAGTTTAATGCACATGTTACTGACAACAGATATCTTGTTGTGGTTGATGATTTATCCACTATTGTCGAATGGGATTGCATCAAAAGTTTCTTCCCAAGAAACAAGAGAGGCAGCAGAATCATACTGTCAACATGCCAAGCAGAAATTGCAAGTTTGTGCCCGGATCAACCGCTCCAAGTAACAGAGCTTAAGCAGCTGTCGTCAGATCAAGCACTTTATCTGTTCCACCAGAAGGTAACACTTTCCATCAAGTGACCAGTGTACAGTCCTCTTATCAGTCCATGTTTTGTGAAATCTTTGCTTGTAATGATCCTCATAAATTAGACATATCTGCATTTTTAGGTAAGCATCAGAATCCCAAAGGGGCTTAGCAGAGACTAAAAAATAGATAAATTGTTTGAAGCCAGTGATGATAAATGTTAGGGTAGTTGGGTAGATTCTAAAGCCAATACGCTTAGTACCAACACTATGGAAACACCAGTCATAAATCCCAAAGCATGTATCACTAGCATATTGCAGTTTGTGCTAAATTAAAATTTTGTACAACATTGCTTATATATATTTTTCATAGATCTGCTTTATCTGTAGGTTACTACTGCATCAGGTGTTGCAGAGACTGGTTCAGACACGGCAAAAACTATCAATACTGAAAACAACCCAGCAACGATCACAAATGAAATAGAGAGGCAACAACCAAAGAGTGCCGTAGGCAATACAGTTAATAACTCACCTCCTGAAAAGAAGTTTAATCGCAGCATCACAAAGACAATGGTTGAGGAAGTGTGCACTGGGCGGGCAACAGACCAAGATCATGTTATCAATTTAGTTGGTGAACCAAAAAAGAATCAAGAAACTAAGGTGATATCAGTGTGTGGAATGGGAGGTCTTGGGAAGACCACTCTCGTTCGAAGCACCTACCGAAGCCAACAACTTGGTGGCTGGAAGCGTGCTTGGGTCACTGCACTACGCCCATTCAACCCTAAAGAGTTCATCAGAAGTTTAGCTTTGCAACTACTGAATGATGTCCCAGAAGAACCTACTGGAGCAACACCAACTGTAACAAAAAAGGAAAAAATAGCAACAATGGGACTTGAGCAGCTGGTCGAAGAATTAAATCTCCTTGTAAATAAAAGGTGCCTCATTGTTCTTGATGATATATCAACCACTGCAGAATGGGATTTGGTCAAAAGTTACTTGAAAAATGCCGGAACGGTCATAGTCACCACAAGGGAAAAAAATGTTGCCAAACATTGTTCAGGAGAAGGCACCAACTCGTATCATCTTGAAGGTCTGAATGATGGTGCTGCACTTGATCTCTTCAAAAAGAAGGTACTTTCTTTAAAATCTGATGTCTTTTCTTTCCTTTTGCATGAGTACTTTTTTTTGGTGGTATTCTTTTGCATGAGTTTGCCATCAGACAATATTATTAATTAAGAGTTTTGTTCAGATGTCTTAAGCACCCTATGATCATTTGTTGGTCATTTGCATTGAGGCATAAGATTGAGATTACTAGACTTATACTCCATAACTCCATTTACTAGATTGAGGTAGATTCCGATATATCAGGCTATCTACTTATATTTACAATAAGCAAATATACATATGATTTTATTGTGGAAGAAAAAGGGTGAAATATGAGAGTAGTCAATTGGTGTTATCTGCATTTAAATGTATTGATAAAGAAGAGCATGCATTTAAATGTATTGATAAAGAAGAGCATGCAATAGACTTTATTTGAATTCTTGTCTACAACAGTACTGAAGAAAAGCACATTGTTGCACAGTTCAACAACCATAAACTGAGCTTATTAGGCATAAACTGAAGCCATGAAACCATAAACTGAAGCCATGAAGCCATAAACTGAGCTTATTAGTTGCACATAGTTGCAGAAGCCACAAACTGAAGCGAGGTTGAAAAAAACAGATTTTTTTTACTCAAATAGTTATTATTTAATCCAAGTACTTAACAATATTAAATTATATTTATGTAGGTGTTTAAGGATAAGGCAGAAAAGGTTAATTTGGCCCTAGATATGGAGGAACAGGCAAAACTTATCTTAAAGAAGTGTGGTGGACTTCCCCTTGCAATATCAACTATAGGTGGATTCCTAGCCACGAGGCCTAAAACTGCTATTGAATGGAGGAAGATGCAGGGCCGTATTAGTGCTGAGTTGGAGATCAACCCAGAGCTTAGGACTATAAAGACAGTCCTTATGAGGAGCTATGATGGCTTACCCTACCACCTCAAGTTGTGTTTCTTATACATGTCTATATTCCCGGAAGACTACATAATTAAGCGCAAGCGTTTGGTGAGGCGATAGATTGCAGAGGGTTATTGTAAGGAGATGCAGGGCATGACAACAGAAGAAGTTGGTGACACCTACTTTGATGAGCTTGTAGACAGGAGTATGATTCTGCCAGGAGAAGGTGTAAACCATCATAGTGGAAAAAATGATTCTTGTCAGCTTCATGATATCATTCGTGAAATGTGCATCTCGAAGGCTAGGGAGGAGAACCTTGTTTTCACACTTGAGGAAGGATGTTGTTTGAGCAGTACACAGGGTCCAATATGCCATCTTGTCATTAGCAGCAATTGGAAAAGAGATGAAGATGTGTTTGATAATATGCTGGACTTGTCGCATGTGAGATCACTGACTGTGTATGGAGAGTGGAAACCATATTTCATCTCTAAGAAGATGAGGTTCCTCAGAGTGCTTGATTTGGAGGACACATTACGGTTCACAAATCACCATCTTGATGGAATTGGGCAGTTCTATCACCTCAGATACCTCTCTATTCAGAATGGTACTTATATTTGGTACCTTCCTAATTCTATTGGGGATTTGAGCCACCTCCAAACATTGGCTATCAGAGGCACGCATATATTTGAACTGCCAACAACCATCACCAAGCTTCGCAAGCTACAACACCTCCTTACAAGTTATCATTATATTCGCTTAACGAACAAACATGAAATGTTTGATTATCGGTTAGTGCAGAGGACCATGGAATGCAAACGCTTGGTGTTCAAGCAGGCCACTTTTTTGCTATCTCTAGCCAAATCATTTTGGAGTGCAGAACGTGCAGAACTTGGCTTGAACATGCACGATATGTTCAACGTGCACCATGCTCTTTGGGTGCGTTTACGAAATAGAGGTATAGAAGGTGTTATAGCTCCAAGAGGGACTGGAAAATTGACGTCCCTGCTAGCACTGGGTGTTGTCAATGTTACAAGGGGGCATGAAAAGGTCATAAAGGACCTCAGTTCACTTACCCAGCTGTGTAAGCTGGATGTGTGTTTCACGTTTATCAACAAGAACAACAGGGAGAAGTTCTGGTCTGCCATTGCTGCTCACAACCAACTACGTTCGTTGACAGTGCATGGCGATGTCATCGAAAAGGAATCCATAGATGGTTGTTTGGGAGGTGATTTGTTGCCACCAAAACACCTGGAGAGCCTCAAGTTGTTTGTCCCCCTAGACAGAGTACCACATTGGATGCATCACCTACAGAGTCTATCAAAGTTGGACCTAAAGGCCAGCGGATTGAGCGAAGCCGTTGACATACAAACCCTTGGGAGTCTGCCAAATCTTGCAGTTTTACGACTGCGGAACGAGGCAATTAAAATGAATCAGCTGCATTTCCTAGGTTCATCTTTCCCGAGCCTGCTGGTGCTCGAGCTTTCCTTCCTGTTCATGCTCAACCTTTTGAGGTTTGAAAAGGACGCAATGCCTAAGCTCGAGCTGCTACAAACTCATAAATACCTGGAGATGAAGGGGCTACAATTTCTCACGAACCTCAAGGAAATTCGGATGGATGGTTTAGGCATCAATAAGATGAAGATACAGTTAGGGAAGCAGTATGCGGAGCATCCAAATCTCAAGAACATCAGCTTGAAGCTGATTACCTGATGTATTCTGGCTGTGTTGCTCATGTCCTTCTTGCTCGGGCCCTCTCTTTGTAGCCTTATTTGCCTTAGTTACCCTTCTTCTCCTTGTAATCTGTTTCTTCGATTTGTCTATGTGTGCGGCACATGTCTACATCTCTTTGGGCTATGTGTATCTGTGTGCTTGCTCTGTTATCCTGTAAAATTGAGTACTCCATCCATCCATTCGTATCCGGATGAAGCTTCAGATATTGACATGGTACCCAATGTGTATCTTTGGCTGTTACTTTTGTACCAGATCGTCATCTGGACTTGTTGCGAGAAATTGATAAAGTTTTCCCGAGAATGTGTCCTGTAACAGGTCATTTAATTTTGTACCATGATGTTACAGATTTGTTGGACTCGTATGACATGGTAAACATGGAAGAGCAACAGACTTAACTTGATAACGCGATGGAATGTGGAGAGATAGAAGTTAGTAAGCACAGCGGCAATGAGGTTCTCTTCCAGAAGCTGCTGGATCTCTTTTCGTAGTGTGCACATACAGGAAGCAGAGCAAAACAAAGACACAAGTGGCAGTGTCTCATGGGTCACCAAGGATTGTTTCAGACAAGCCAATCTGGGCAAGAGCTATTCAACTTGTCAGGTGCTCTGTTTTCAAACTGAAAAAAGATCATGTCCGAATTTGTGCTTGTTTGCTCTGTTTTCAAACTGAAAAAGGATCCTGTCTACGAATCTCGCCGTTTTACGACTGAGGGAACAGGGCAATTGTGATGATTGAGCTGCATTTCTTAGGCTCATCTTTCCTGAGCCTCATGGTGCTCGAGATTTGCCTCTGGCCCTGGGATAGCAATCTCGACCTTTTGAGGTTTGAAAAGGATGCAATGCCTACGCTCGAGCTGATACAAACTGACAAAGACCAAACATGTACGCGGAGCATCCAAAGAGAGAATATGTTTGTTTGTGCTAATATGTTATGCAATTTTGTGACATCATGAAACAGATTTGGTGGGCTTGTATGATAAACACGGAAGAGCGATTGTAAGCACACAGATAGCCATTGTGAGAATCTCCTAGAGTCGGAGAGAAGACAGAGAAGCCCTTAGTGCACCTGCTTTTTTTTCACTCTCTATTTTTCCTTTATTTGTAAGGATCTCTGTTGTGCCTCACGTTCACAGGAAGCAGAGTAATCAGCAGCCGCCAAACAGCTAGGGCAGGAGAGACTACTGGACCAACCGTGAGGGAGCCCCATGGGCCATGGCCAATCTTCATATTAATTGTCAGGAACACAACCAAAGCTTAGCACCGCCGCGTATGGCCCGCATACAAATAGATGGGCAAACGAAGCGTGTTAACCAGTGCCTCGATTCAAATGGAGGTGCTTCTTTCGCTCTCAATACTTCAAAATACTGTGATATATCAAAACTGTGATATTTTACACCTACATGCAAAAATATTGTAGTTTTTCAATACTGTGGTTTTTTAACACTTCACTATCAAACACAGCCTTAATCTCAGTAATGATTTTCTGCAAATAACTAAATAAAGATGCATAGATGAGAATGATATGTACATATGCATGCCTCTAGATAACCTTGTTTGAAAAACTTTATAGTACAATTATCACATAGTCAGCTAATATATCATGCTCTGTGGTCTGTAGGGTCCACTCGATTACAAACCTGGCAACACTGATGTGTGTCTTCGTCCACGACCTGTCCCCGGGCTTGGCAAACCCGGCGTGACGTTTCGTCAACACCGACTTCTTTCTGGCGCATCCCTACTTCGACACCACTGCGCCCATGACTAATGTTAAAATAAATTCGAGGCATACCGTCGATCATCTAAGGAACAAGCAATCACACAAGCACGTTGCCGAGATTTGTTAACGAGGTTCACCGATATGGCTACATCCCCGGGGCCTGACTATGGGCGCTCCTCCCCATGACACCGCTACAGTACCACACCCGGTCGCCCTGGACACCGGCATATGCCGCCGGCTTCCCCTGCGTTCTGGTGCTATTATGTTGGCATAAGTTACATCATGTGTCTACCCCCGCTATATATGAGAGGCCTAGGATACAAGTGTCCTACTTGGACATGACTCCATATCTTATCTAAACACAATACAACTACAAGTCCAATTGTAACCTACCTTGTACACAATATTCGACACAACTCCAGCAACTAACTCGGCGCCTCCTTGTGCCCACGGCTCCACAACGACTGTCTCGACACTGGCCACTCCGACTCGACATCGATCACCATCCTACGCTCTCGGCTACCTCGACAACAGCACAAAGGGCTACCGCTTTGCTTGAGCAACCTCGTCGGTTTTCATTCCAGCCACAACTTCTATAATGCATTGACCATTACGACTGTTGGGGGGATGTCCGTCGGTTTCCCATCGGATTCTTCTCTGGTCTCGCCGTCTGCGTCGCTACTGTTGTGACTGCGGGAGTATGTTGAGTATCGTGATTAGATTTGAAACATAGGACAGACTAGGAACTATTCTGGATTGTTTTGTACTGCAAGAAGATCATGTACTCCTATATATATATGCCCACAAGGCTCAAGCAATAAACATCAATTCCACCAATCCCTCTCTATCCCCTCTAACATGGACAAGTAATACTTGTAGAAAACAGTTAATCTTTCGTCTGGTTTACTGCTCATTTACAAGCCTTCTTGCTCTTCTCGCCCTTCCTTGCTATTGCTGCTGAGTGGTTAGTGCAAGGTGAAGGAAAGCAAGACAAGACGACTTACAGTCTCACACCATGGATCAAACAACATGATGTACTTGTATGCTGTATACCGTATGGTGCTTCTCTCTCCCTTCCCTACTTGTTGTTCTTGTTTTGAAACTGCGCACGGCGATTGGGTAGACTTCAACCTACACTATCGAACATATGGAGTCCCACATCTATCCTCGGGTTAGGGAGCAGGGTATGGTCCATGGGCAATGGAGAAAAGACATCTAGCTACAGATATTTGCAAACCAGGGAATCATGTGTATGGCATCGGCCATCCTTTCGCTGTCTCTAGTCAAAAACATTTGGAGTGCAGAATGTTCAGAACTTGGTTTGAACATGCACGATATATTCAGCCTGCAACACTATATCCGGATGATTTTACACATGAAAAATATGGATGGTGTTATTTTCAAAAAAGAAAAGGATGGTGTTAAAGCTCCTGGAGGGACTGGAAAATTGACGTCCTTGCAAACACTGGGTGTTGTCAATGTTTCAAGGGGGGAGGAAAAAGTCATTAAGGAGCTCAGTGTACTTACTCAGCTGCGCAAGCTAGTTGTGACTAAAATCAACAAGGGAAACCAGAAGAAGTTCTAGTCTACCATTGCTGCTCGCAACCAACTTCGTTCTTTGACAGTGCATGGCACTGGTATAGATGGTTTGTTTGGGTTGGGATTTGTTGCCACCAAAACAGCTTGAGAGCCTCAAGTTAGTCGGCCATCTAGAGAGAGTACCACATTGGACGCATCACCTACAGAGTCTATCAAAGTTGGACCTCGAGAGCAGCAAATTGAAGGAAGCTGTTGACGTACAAACCCTCGGTAGTTTTCATGGATGATCTGCATTTCCTAGGTTCATCTTTCCCGAGCCTTGTGGTGCTTGAGCTTTGGGTCCTGTCCAATCGCAGCTTTTTGAGGTTTGAAAAGGACGCAATGCCTAAGCTCGAGCTGCTACAAACTGATGGCCATTCTCAGCAAGAGAACACAACCAAAGCATAGAACAGGACACCGCCCGCATACATGCAAACAGAAACGTGTTAACCATTGCCTTGATACAAATGGAGGTGCTCCTTTTCTTTTCTATCTGGCTTGCTCGAGTTTCCACTATAGGCCTTGCTCTGCTTCTCCTTGTCTAGACTTTTGCCTGTAAAATTGTATCATATTTGTATCCAAAACAGAGTGAGCGGAAATGTCATTTGGTGGACAGGTGCACCAGTGGACTTTACAAAACAACATATTTCCACAATGCAAAAAAATTGGGCTGTTTCTTTTCAGATTGAAAAAAAAAACATTCGAACTTACATTTCGACTTGCATTAGCATCGAACAGTGATACTGGCCAAAAATACAAAAAAAAACATGATTTCCCTTTGCCCAGTTGACACTAAACTGTAGCTCTGTTTTCCTTACTAGCTTAATCTCACAACAATCATCTCCCAATAACTAAATAAATATGCATAGATGATAATGGTATGTATTATATGCATGCCTCTAGATAACCTTGTTTGAAAAACTTAATACAATTATTACAAAGCCCGTGAATATATCATGCTCTGTAGTCTGTAGGGTCTAAGTATACAAATTACCTGATTACAGCCCTGAATGGCATTAACTGGTTGCAGTTCAGCTAGACAGTAAAAAAAGAGCTCTTCTCATGATCTGTATAAATACGTATACAGTCATCGACCAACCCAGAACATGTTGGGGTCCGGAACACCTCCAGCTGCACCCTCACTCTCTCTCGCAACAAGAACGCAAGGAAGAAGAAGAATAGTGGAGCACACAAATGATATTTCGGCGACGAACGCTCTGGTTCGACGTAGACTCAAACACGGATGACCACGCAACTCACCCAGCGCGACTCAGACGCGGCCACACACCGGCATCCTGACCTGGACCTAGACACACACACACGCACACTGGCCAGACACAAGATAGACACTGCCTATACACTGCCTGTACACTGCCCATATATTCCCCCGACAATGCCCACGCCTGCCATGGACTCGACCTGAGCGCGCTCGCGCCGGTCACCACCGCCATAGGCATGGCTTATTCCCAACAGAACAAAGCAAGGCATAAAGCATAGAGCTACAACATTCGAATAAGAAACATTCAGCAGCGGATTTATGTCAATGCACAACTGTTGCAAAAATAAAACACACAATCTTCATCACCATTACTTATATGAAAGTCATAGTACAACAAATTATTACAACAATCAGTCGATAGCGACAAATCACACACCACACACACAGAGAGCATAGCAGCGACATGA
This sequence comes from Triticum aestivum, assembly GCF_018294505.1. Taxonomy (NCBI): domain Eukaryota; kingdom Viridiplantae; phylum Streptophyta; class Magnoliopsida; order Poales; family Poaceae; genus Triticum; species Triticum aestivum. The sequence goes on along the minus strand of NC_057803.1, from coordinate 734,895,114 downwards.
GCATGTCACAGGGCCCATGCCGCATATGCTGGATGCCACTCCTAGTTATTTCTCTCTTGCTCAGAGCCTATACCATCATCTCTCCAACCAGATGATAGATACTTGCTCTGATGGATACATGGGTCAGTCCAGCAAAGATGTCCGAACAAAACCAAATCAAACCAAACCAAATTGGAAGACGCATCATCACATCAACAACGTAGATTGCTGTAGGAGCAGAGCCACACCATGGCAAAGCAGATACAGAGCACTCACAAACCAATCAAGTAACATGAATTTGGGTAGGCAACATACACACAACCATATATTGCAGAGAAATCTTCAACTTTGTAAGCCAACATGCATGTAGTATCGAAGCAAGCTGAAGATCACGTCAGTGAAGGGATGGATTACCTGGAATGCAGCATAATAAATCGCCAGTGAGATGATTGATTATAACTATGTAAATTAATGAAAGGAGAATAGTACTCGGAGGAGGAGGATGACACTAAGTTTGACTAGCACATGAAGTTCATCATTAATGAATGGAAAGATGGAGCCAGATATATCTCACCTGAGTACGGTGCCTCTCGGCAGTTGGGCCTTCTTGTAGTACCTCGAGTGGCTCGGCTTGTAGAGCGAAGGGTGGTGGTTTGCATCCCCCTCGTCCCACTCCAAGCTGTCCCACCAGTCCTTCTCGCAGTCCACCTCTGGGCATTGCTTGGCAACAGCGGGCAGGTGCGTCAGGCTCCAGCAGCTCCTTGTCTTGATAGTCTCGAGCTTCGGCGCAAAAATCTTACTTCCACAGATGCGCTGCAGCTTGGGGAGATCGTGTAGGTGGATATGCTTCAGCTCGGGGAAATTTATAATTGTTTCCTTCTCTTGGCGCTTAGGGTCTAAAGGGAAGATCTCCATGAGATTGCCTTTGCCCAACTGACACTAAATAGCTAATGATGTACTACTCAACTCTGTGTACATGTACTGTAGCTCTGTTTTCCTTGCTTACTTAATCTCACGACGATCATCTCCAAATAACTAAATAAAGATGCATAGATGAGGATGATATGCATGTATCCATACCTCTAGATAATCTTGTTTGAAAAGCTTAATACAATTATTAAAATCCCCGCTAATATATCATGCTCTGTAGTCTGTAGGGTCCAAGTATACAAACCTTGATGATTATAGAAGCCTGAACGGCATTAACTGCTTGGTGCTCTTTGCATGTTCTGAATACAAACTTTTAACAGTCTCCATTATGTATAAAGCAAAGCATAAAGCATAGAGCTACAACATTCAGATAAGAAACATTCAGCAGCGGATTTATAACAATGCACAACTGTTGCAAAAAAAAAACACACGCATAGCCTTCATCACCATTATGTATATGCAAGTCAAAGTACAACAAATTATTACAACAATCAGTCGATAGCCGACAAATCACACACCACACCACACACAGAGAGCATAGCAGCACCATGAGCACGTCAGGGCTCATGCCGCGTAAGCTGAATGCCACTCTTTATTTATTTCTCTCTTACTCAGAACCTGAACCATCATCTAACAAACCGGTGATGCATATATGGGCCGATCCAGCAAAGCTCACTGAACCGAACCAAACTGGAAGACACACCACCACGTCGACAATGTAGATCGATGCTGGTGCAGAGCCACACCATGGCAATGCATAGGTAGAGCACCCAAAAACTTAATTCTACGCTACTAAAGGACTACGATTACTAGATGGATGTTCACTAAGCATTACTATATATAAATATGTGATGTAGTGGTTGCTCTAAGCCCGTCTTCCGACCATGAATGCAGCCTAGTAACACATCACATAACATACACAGGGTATGCATACGTGTGTGGACTCTAATGTTTAGATAGCTGATCAGTTTTGATGGTATCGAGGTCGGGACTACTCATATATATGTCCCTTCATCGACCGCACAGTTCACCGCCTCGTGCATCATCTCAGCAGGTACTCAACGCCTGGGCAAGGGATGGAAGTAGGCACTAGACTCAGTTTTGATTTGAACTATTTACTTTCCTAGCAAGCAGGGAGATTTCTCAGGGGAAAAAAGATTGTGATAGATGAGCCCTGTGACAAGGAAAAACAAAGTCGCTATCTTCTATCCATAGGAGGATTGTACCCAAAGCTTAGAAACTGGAGCAGGGCTGGTAAATGTCTGCACAAATAAAGAAGGGTTAATTATCCTTTTGCCCTCAGTGGTGTCCATGTGCTCAGTTTTGCCCTCAGATGCGAATTGTCCTCAGTTTTGCCCCTAGTCCGTGCGCACCGACTCGTTCCGTGAACTCTGCCGTCTCCGTCAGGTCAACCTTTTGACTCGGCCCTTACAGGTGGGACCAGGCGGCAGAAACGGCCAATTTTATTCAGACCGTTGCACGCGTGGCTTGTGGGACCCAGCAAAGAGCCGTTGAGCAGAGAGCCGTTGGCGGGTGTGCTATATAAGCGGGCGACAGCGGCGGTGACCACGGCGACAGAGAGCACGGCGGTGACCACGGCGAGAGAGAGAGCACGGCAGCGGGAAGCTAGCTGTGGAGGGCGCGGCGGTGGGAAGCTAGCAGTGGAGGGCGCGGCGGCGTTGAGATCCCCTTCGGCTCCGAGCTCCATGTCTTCCTGAAGCTCCCGCGCCACCTCGCGGATGCAGAGCCGGGCGCGTGTGGACATGCCTGTCTTCGTCTGTCCGCGGTGCCGGGCGGGCGTTGATCGAAGGGTTTCTCAGACACCGAGGAACCAGAATCGTCCGTTCTACGTGTGCAGCGAGAATGGGGTAAGAATCGGGGCAATTGCACCATTTTCGTCGTCGGGATGTTTGAGCAATGGGTTGATCTGTTTAGTGTTCATGCAGGTGACATGCTTCTTTCTTTGGGTCGATGCTCTGGCCAAGACTCTGATGAATGAACTGCAAGAAGAGCATGAAGAATGGTTGCGCATGCTGCCACGAACGGCAGTGGCCACACCACGAGCTCCGGAAGATGGATGGCGAAGCACGCACTGACAGAGAGCTAGCTATTGAGCTTAGGATGTTGAAGAAGAAGGTTAGGAAGCTTGAAGATCAAGCACTACCAATACCCATTTTCAAATACTTTTGGGCATTTGTAGGTATGGTAATCGCACTGGTTGTAATATTGAAAATGTATGGAAAGGCATGAATTATGAAGGAATTTGTAATTTTGAAATTGTTTGAGAAATTCACCTAGTTTAAATGTTGGTTAAAGTTGTTTAAATGTTGAAACAAAAAGAGAAGTGACCAACATTTAAATATGTTGGAAAAAAGAGAAGAAATTAGGAATTCAGAAACTTTTGATCAATGAAATGCAGTTCTCTGCTCTGCCTTTCTGTCCGAAAAAAAGGTTGCTCTTGGGCCAAATTCAGAGCGTAGAGCCAAGTGCAGGCTAGACTAATGGGCCAACTGCATCCAATTAGGCCCATTCAGGAGTTTTCTTGCGTATTTTTTTGTTTTCTATTCTGATTTAATTTAGGCAGTAAATCATAATGCTGAAACTTTTTGTGGAAGCTAATTGAATTATTCCGGAGCCAAACAATTAAGGTTAAATTTTTTTTGGAGCTGTTAATTAATCCAACTCAAATACACCGTGATTTAAATCAAAGACCAAAATGTCATGGAAAATATGCCTCAGCTCTGGTAGAGGTTTACGCCAGGTGCCAAAATAAATGAACATTTTTTAAGGGCATTACATTGAGGAAAACATAATATGTATAAACAAATGAAGGGTGGAAAATGCACAAAAAATTGGTGACTCGAACCCAGGACCGCGTGGGTTTGTGGTGTTTAGGGCTGCGCTGGTAACCACTAGGACAGATGGCAAGACTTTGACATAGGTAGGGAAGGAAGGTATACATAGTGAGACTGTGATTTTTTTTTAAATAGTGAGACCGTGAATGTTTGCACACGCGTGAGAGTGGTTTTCCTTTGTTTTGCACTTAAATTTTGGAGGGTTGCAAGGTTGAAAATGTATGTTGCACTACCACATGATTTTGGTCAGAGTGGCACTTGGTTTAGGGTTAGAGTGGCACTTGGTTTAGGATTTAAAGGGAATAAATTTACATGTTAGTTCATGACTTTTTGTTTGAATGAAACAGAGGGCTTCTCACCGCCTACGATTTTCATTAATGAAAACCACAAGTTCTTGAACTTCATGACTTGTTTAGGGAAGAAATGATAAGTTTGGGCACGGACATTTTTTAACACACATAATGAGATAGAACACACCGTACCATTACAATAACTTAGATAAGTTCACGGACAGTTCATGGACACATGACGAAACATGACACGACACGACATGACGTAGAAAAGCAACAAAATAAAAAACCAAACATGACGAGCTTGACTCCGGGCTTGAACATCTTCATCTTGACCTCCTTCTTCCACCTTGGCCGCGTGCGCCCCTTCAACACCATCTTCATCTTCACACCTCCTCCTCGTCGTCGTAGGAAAGGGAGTGCATCTGGCCTGGAGCGGGGAAGATGCGCTCGTAGTTGGTGTAGATGTTGTAGATGGTGAAGAAGATGGCCTCGCAGCCGCACCAAAAGACTTGGCCGAGGAGCTCGCACGCGTCAAATGGGTTGGTGAAGGTGACCGTGAGCAGTAGGAGGATGCCGCCGCGGTCACGAACCTCGTTGAGGGTGAACATCCTCGGCGAGCCCCGTGGGAGGTGGGCATAGCCGGCTCTGAGGAAGGCGCGGGTGAGTTCGACGGAACCCCTCCACCTTGAAATAGCCCACACACGGAGCTCCCTCTCCACGAGCACGCCCGGTGGGTAGCGCAGCTCCGGCACCACAAGCGGACGGCGGAAGGTCGGCCCGTTGAACTGCATCTTCTTCACTTGGTCTCGCTTGGGGAGGGCTTGGTCGCTTGGGTGTTTGAAGCTGGAGAGGATCGGATCTGGCTTGTGGGTGGGAGAGGAAGAGAGGCACCCCATTTATAGGCCTGTGGGTGGGAGAGGAAGAGAGAAAGGATGAGAACGGTGCGTGCGTGAATCCGGACGCGTGTGTGTATCCGTTACGTTTTGCACACTTAAATTTTTGCACGAAAACGATGCATCTTTGACCGGGTAGTGCATGTGAACCGCTGCCCTGAACCACTGCCCTGAACCACCTAGCTCGCCTCGCTAGCCTAGCTCGCCTAGCTGGCCTAGCACGCCTCGCTCGCCTCACTCGCATGCATGCACGTCGCCGCCTCCCGCGCATGCGCAAACCCACGTAGCCGCCTTCATGCATGCAAGGCCTGGAAAGGCTGAGATGGGCTATTTACTGCGATCTCAGGCCCAGACAACGAGACGGCCCAACGGTCCATCCAGCGCGTCCGATATTTGTTAAAAAAAACAATCTCCCAGCCAATCAGATTGCATCTCGCGGATCGCCCCCCTCCTCCCAGCAGATTTCTTCTAGAAGGGTTAGATCGACGGCCCTTGATCACCGCTAGGGTTAGATGAACGGTCCTTATTCAGCGCTAGGGTTAGCGGGGTTTGGGAGGGGTTTGGAGCAGTCAAAGCTATGTTTGACCAGATTTCAAATGAGCATAATAAATTAAATAAAAATCAGAAAAATGAAAAACCTGCGCACATAGTCTTCTTATGTCATATACTAACGATTTAAGTTGATAAACAAGCTTTACATGCATTTAAATGATAAGTTCATGTGTATTGTATGATATCTCGAGTATCTCAAACTCTCTGGTATGAAGTGAAGAGAAGTGTTTTGGGGAAATGAACATGAAAATTTTAAAAAACTCACCACAGCTTCATTTTGGAGTGACTAAGAAGGATCCAGGCTTAGTTTTTCATTTTGATGTTTTACACTTGTTTAAATCTTGGTCAAAGTTAAGTTTGACCAGATTTCAAATGAGCATA
>NC_057803.1:734865127-734889221 GCF_018294505.1 Triticum aestivum | reverse complement strand
CGCACATAGTCTTCTTATGTCATATACTAACGATTTAAGTTGATAAACAAGCTTTACATACATTTAAATGATAAGTTCATGTGTATTGTATGATATCTCGAGTATCTCAAACTCTCTGGTATGAAGTGAAGAGAAGTGTTTTGGGGAAATGAACATGAAAATTTCAAAAAACTCACCACAGCTTCATTTTGGAGTGACTAAGAAGGATCCAGGCTTAGTTTTTCATTTTGATGTTTTACACTTGTTTAAATCTTGGTCAAAGTTAAGTTTGACCAGATTTCAAATGAGCATAATAAATTAAATAAAAATCAGAAAAATGAAAAACCTGCGCACATAGTCTTCTTATGTCATATACTAACGATTTAAGTTGATAAACAAGCTTTACATACATTTAAATGATAAGTTCATGTGTATTGTATGATATCTCGAGTATCTCAAACTCTCTGGTATGAAGTGAAGAGAAGTGTTTTGGGGAAATGAACATGAAAATTTCAAAAAACTCACCACAGCTTCATTTTGGAGTGACTAAGAAGGATCCAGGCTTAGTTTTTCATTTTGATGTTTTACACTTGTTTAAATCTGGGTCAAAGTTAAGTCTGACCAGAATTCAAATGAGCAAAACAAAATTAAAAAAATCAAAAAATGGAAAAACCAGCGCACATAGTCTGTACATATAGAATATATGTGTAGGAAAGTTATTTGGCTGATTTAGATAAGGTCGAAAAAAACCTTGCTTAGAAATGAGGCCGTTTATCCTACCTTTGGACCCCTCTTTTTAGCACATTTTTCATGAAAATTTCAAAAACCTCACCACAACTTCATTTTGGATTGAATAAGAAGTATCCAGGCTTAGTTTTTCATTTTGATGTTTTAGACTTGCTTAAATCTTGGTCAAAGTTAGGTTTGACCAGAATTTAAATGAGCAAAACAAAATTCAAAAAAATCAAAAAAAAGGAAAAACCATGTGCTCATTCAAACATCATCCAACAGATATTTAAACATCATGTCAAACATACTTCTAACATAGGTCCAACATCATCCAACAGAAATACAACATGTCAAGTGATAAATGTTTCATAATACAACATCATTCCTTATTCATAATGTTTCATAATTGTTCATAGATAGCGTTGGGGCTTCTGTCTGTTCCTTGAGCTTCTTGCCATCACTTTGCTCCTCGTGCACCTTGTGCTCATTGTTTCTTCTCTTCTTCTCTTGGTTGTCGGTACCTTGGGCGTCTTCTTCAAACCTACCATAGAGCTGTGCAAAACATAAAGGGTCCAAACATAAACGGTAATGAGATCGTGTCAAGTGATAGATGTACAGTACTATTTGACCCTTGCAAGATTTACATACCTAGCAGAACTCACAACAACAGAAGGTTGGTCACCATTTGGAGCCTCACTTGGATCACCATGATCACCATTTAGAGCCTCACTTGGATCACCATTTGGAGCCTCACTTGGATCATCATTTGGAGCCTCACTTGGATCACCATGATCACCATTTAGAGCCTCACTTGGATCACCATTTGGAGCCTCACTTGAATCATTATTTGGAGGATATTTTGGATCATCGTCAAAATCATGCGGCTGTTGACCATCATCATTTGGAACCTCGTCAAAATCCTCATCTGATGCAACCGGCTGTTGACCATTATTTTCATCATCTGTTGAGGAAACCGGCTGTTGACCAACATTTTCATCATCTGTTGAGGCAATCGGATGCTGACCAACATTTTCATCGAAGCCTTCATCGAAACTCTCTCCGAACGCTGGATCTACTGTGTTATCACAATACTTACCGAAATGACCAGACCCACCACATCTTGTGCACTTACGCTTCCTCGCTCCAAGTCCAGCTCCTTCGCTGCGAGGTCTTATTCGACTCTTCCTTGGTCTACCTGCTGCTCTCTTCAGAACTGGAGCGCAAAGCTTGAATCTAGGGTCCATCATGTCCCATTGTTGTTTTCCCTCCATAGCAGGCAAGGCATAAGCATATGTGGCTTTGAACCTTGCAACAGAGTAGTAATCATGCACATACTGCTGTATGTTCCCTGCTGGACCTGGAAGAGAAGTGATGAAAAACAAGGCATGAATGCATGGCAACCCAGTTATCTGCCATTGCCTACAACTGCAAGTTCTAGCTTCTAAATCCACTGGATATCTCCATTCCCTCTTCTCTTTATCCAAATATGATATCTCTGCTGTGGTACCCGAGCAAAGCGTCATGTTCATTTCCAAGCCTATTGTCTTCTGCTTCAGTTCATTCATCACGGCAGGGATGATAATGTGGCCCATGAATTTTTCCTCGGCTATTCCTGCACGATAATGAAATTTCTGCATGTATTCTATCCTTATCCTGTCAAGCAAATCCACCACATAATGACCCTTTAGTTTCCGGATCGTTGAGTTAAAAGACTCTGCTAGATTATTGTGCACATAGTCAACTTTGCTCACTTCACTGAATTGGCTTCTGGCCCATAACTTGGAGTAGTGTGTTTCCAAGTATTCTTTCACTTTGGGATTCATGTATAACTGCCTCAAGTGGTAGTTGTGCTTCTTCACACTGCATGTCAAAGATGCTGGCCATAAATTGGCGGTATACACCTTTCCTTTGAATTTCTTCATGAAATTTGCAGCAAGGTGACGCATGCATTCCCTATGCTCTACTCCAGGGAACACATTGTCCACGGCCACTTCTAAACCTTTGCAGGCATCTGTATGAACGACCAACCCATTGGGATGTGCAATAGCCCGGCGGAGATTATGCAAAAACCAAGTCCAGCTCTCCTCGGACTCTGTCTCCAGCACACCATAGGCAACTGGAAATACAAAACTATGTGCATCAACTTCACAAGCTGCTACTAACTGTCCTTTAAACCTTCCTGTGAGAAAAGTGGCATCAATAGCCAAATAAGGCCTGCAGCCTGCCAAAAAACCCCGGCGACAAGCCTCAAAGCAGACAAAAACCCTTCTAAAGCATTCCTTGGTCTTTGTCACTCCCCTGAATGTGTACTCCACGGTGTGGTGATCAATATCTACAATACTACCTGGGCTTGTCCTCTCCACTTCACCTTTGAATGAATACAACAATTGAAAACTTTCCTGCCAGTTACCATAAATAGAATCCATAGCATGTTGTTTACCATTGAACAACCTCATGTATGGTAAATCTATCTTGAACTTATCTTTGATGTTCTTCTGCAATTCCTTTGGACCCACTTGCTGGTTTTCTTTCACCCACTTTTTTACTTCTTCTGCCACCCATCTTGACTTGGCTCTACTGATTGTATCCTTCCTAAGGGTTGATTCCTGGCATGTGTGCTTAAAAGGATTCACTTTGACCTGAACATTAGTGCTATTTCGCATTTTAGCTGCAAGCAGCCTCCATGGACAACCCTCAGTCGGACAGTGCACTCTGTAATGTACTTGATCGCTCTTGTCAACTTTGAAAGTACGTTCTACCTTGATGCAGTATGTCACAAGTGCATTTCTACACTCATTCATGGATGCAAAAACTGTACCTTCTTCCATTTGAGGGTTCAAAGGGTCCCATTTAACAGCTGCAAGGTCTTCGTCCTCACCCATCGCGTCATCATCCACACGGACTGCATTGTGAGCCTCATCTTGGTTTTCAGCCCGAGGTGCCCGTCGTAAATTCTGAATAACATCAGAATATAACTTCTCTTCATCAACCCCAGAATTGTAGCCATCAGGATCCACTTCAAGGGGGACCCTACTGCTGTTGCCCACACTTGTCGAGCCACCACGTCGCCGTGCACCAACTGAACTGTTCTGGCTAGAGATGCCATTACGACGACTTGATTCTCCCCGAGATGTTGCACCCGCCATCCTAGGTCCAAATGCCTGCTCAAGCACATCAACTTGCAGCCTCACATGAAAATTATCTTTCTCTTTATGCCTAACAAACATGGTAGCTAGCTCTTCATCATTACTAACTGTCACCCAATTCTTTTCCCCATTATAGTATTTGTATACCACTTCATCAAGCAAACCCCAAGGATATTGGCTACAAATTACCTCCCCAAATTGTCTGAAACTCCAATTACTAGCCATTGGCAACCGATAATCAAAACCTCCTTGGTATTTCTTCTTATCCTTTGCATCGAACCTGTACCGGTCCCTTCTAATGTGCACCATGAAAGCAAACCGCAACTCCATCCTAACCGGCGAAAAACAGAGACGCAATCAGCACACTAATTGGGCAAACCTACTCGAATCGAGTGTTCTAATGCACAACTAAGCTCAATCTAAACAAGAGGCGAGACTTACCCCTCGGGAACCCAGTCGTGGACGCGGCGGATCTCCGGCCCAATGCCTGCCTCGCCAAATACTCCGGGGTCGCCGCTGCTCACCATTTCGCCCTAGGGTTCTTCCTCCTAGTTCAAATAGCTCCAGCAGCCCCCCACCTTTGAGCGCTCCGGCCGGGCGCACGGAAGGAGGCCGCGCCGCGAATCGAGCAGGTGGCGGGCGCCCCACCCGTGGTGTCGCAGCAAGGTGGTGGGCGTCACAATGAGCCGTGGAGCGTAGGCGCAGGGAGGTAGCGGCGGAGCAGGCCGTGCAACTGGTGGCGGGGCAGGTGCTGGCCGCGGCGCAGGTGGCGGCGGCGGCGGCGGCGGCGCAGGACAGCCGGCCGGGCGGATGGGTGTGAGCTAGAATGATTTGGGGATTTAGTTGCAGGGGCCTACATGTCAGCTCCGGACCCACGTCCACGCGGTCCCACGTGTAAGCTCCGGACCCACAACTACTAACGCCGGCGGACGGAATGGACTCAAATATGGCCGTTTGGCCTCGTCGTAGTTGCTGTGCTCGGACTAGGGGCAAAACTGAGGACAATTCGCATCTGAGGGCAAAACTGAGCACATGGACACCACTGAGGGCAAAAGGATAATTAACCCAATAAAGAAAGTATCGTACCCAAAGCTTAGTCCTGCTGGGAAAGTGTCGTCGCCTCTGCTTTGGTGGGCTGTCTTGGGTGAGATGCCGTTTTATCACTGTTCCTGCGCTTATTCCCTCCACCCAGTCTTGGCCACCTTGTGCAGAGGAACTTGAAGTAGGCTGTCTTGCTGAGTGCTCCAAACCACTTAGGGAGGCTGTAGAAGATGCAACAGTGCCGTGACAGCTCGATCCTCAGAAGAAGCAGGTCCGGAGGAGACGCTATGCATGCCCAAGACATGCACCCAGGCATCATCCTGGGGACTAGGAGAGGAGACTGAAGCAGGTAACAGATTGGTGGACTGCAAGACGCTGAGTTTCTTCACAATCCAGCCTAGAAGCAGAGTCTTCTGCAAAGTTTCTGCTGGCTGTAGCATAGAACAGGGGAGCTGAAGATCACGGAGATTGGTCAAATTTCTTGTGAGCAATGGCTGGGATCAAGATACTCTAGTGTGCGAAGAGATGTCATGTAGGGAACTTCGTGGAGCAGAATAGACTCCCTTAGAAGGCGGAGGTGAAGTAACCTCAACAGATTGACAATATCAAATGGAACAGAAAATAATCTTGCATTTACTTCAAATGTCTCCAAGTATCGGATACTTCCAATCTCGTTTGGAAGTTTGAAGGTGATTTCACATTTCAGTCGTGAGATGTTTCAGAAGTAATAACTAGAAGCTTGCCAGATATGAAATCTTTAACAATTTTTTTATAACAGTCAACAATTGCTGCAAAATCACACGCGCAATCAAATTATTACAGAAATCAGTCCATAGCTGACAAACCACACACCACACGCACACAGAGAGCATAGCATCAACATGAGCACGCCACGGCTCATGCTGCATAAGCTGGATGCCACTCTTATTTATTTCTCTCTTGCTCAGAGCTTGTACCATCATCCATCCAACCAGATGACAGATACTTGCTTTGATGCATGCAAATATGGGTTGATCCAGCAAAGTGGACTGAACCAATCCAAACCAACCAAACTGGAAGATGCAACAGCACGCCGACAATGCGGATTGATACAGGCGCAGAGCCACACCATGGCAATGCGGATGCAGAGCACAAAAAAACCAATCAAGCAACATGATTTTGGGTAGGAAAAATAAACACAACCATATATCACAGAGAAGTCTTCAACTTTGTAGGCTGACATGCATGTAGCGCTGAAGCAAGCTGAAGATCAACTCAATGAAGGGTGGATTACCTACAATGCAGGATATAAATTGCCAGTTAGATAATTGGTTAACTGTATACATCAATTACTGGCAGTAGACTAGTACAGGGACGATGATGAAGAAACAAGAAACTAAGATGACTAGAACACTGAATTAATTATTAATGAATCGAAAGATGGAGCCAGATATATCTCACCTGAGTACGGTGCCTCTCGGCAGCTGGGCCTTCTTGTAGTACCTCGAGTGCCTTGGCTTGTAGAGGGAAGGGTGGTGGTTCGCACCCCCCTCGTCCCACTCCAAGTTGTCCCACCAATCATTCTCGCAGTCCACCTCTGGGTATTGCTTGGCACCGGCGGGCAAGTGCCTGAGGCTCCAGCAGCCCCTTATCTTGATAGTCTCGAGCTTTGGCGCTAACATCTTACTTCCACATATATATGCACTGCAGCCTAGGGAGATCATGTAGGTGGATGCGCTTCAGGTTGGGGAAATATATAATTGTTTGCTTCTTTTGGCGCTCAGGGTCCAGAGGGAAGATCTCCATGAGATCGCCACAACACACGATCTCGAGGGTTGCTAATTGAGGTAAGGTAGTCATATGTGCGGATAAGGGCAGAACATGTATGAGCCTCGGGCAATAGTCTAGGTGCAAGAAGGTTAGGTTTTGAAAGGAATCTTCATTTGGTAGTTGTATTGTACTCCAGTTGCATATATAGCGTGCCGTTGAGAGTTGGGATGCCCATAATGTGGTCAATCGACGAAAGTATTCAACTTCATTACTTCCGTCATTACTTTTTGTGGGAGCAGCAAATACAGAACCTAGCTTGGGGCACCTCTCAACTCGGCACTCTTTAAGATGGGGCCAACGTGGTTGCCGTGTGGATTCGATCCTAGTGATGGACATCAAGCTATCATGCACATGCAACGTCTTAGCTCTGTAACATAGCCAATAAGGGAGTAAAGAACCGCCAATACTAGTTTCTTTGATTCTGTCCTCTTGCAGTAGCAATCCATTGTTCATCTGCTCTTCATCTTGTATGTGGACATACCAGTCCTTGAATTCATCAACAGCAAAGTCAGGCGGGCTAGCCCACATCCATTCAATTAAACCTTCATTAGCAGCAACGGCCTGCAGGTGGTCCTGAAAGATGATATCTCTTGCGTATAAATCATGATTAGGCTGTCTAATTCCTTGACCACATTCGCTACCACCAACAACAACACTACTTGCAGGTGATGAAGCCATCTCCATATGTCCACCCCACGACCAGAAATATTCTTCTCCATATATCCATGTGTCCACATGTCCAACCCCGCAGAAATATTCTTTGACAGGCACTAGCGACCTAAGGAGCCTTGCATTCCTTACAGAGATGTACCAATTAAAGGATGCAGCTAGTTTTGTAGCAGCAAATGCAGCAATACATGATGATCCTGTCGTAGCACTAGTCTTATTGCTCTTTTCTTCCCAATTAGCTTGGCCAGATGATGCAGATCGGATGGTGTCAATGTGCAACACCTCCAACTTATGCATCATTTTGTCACCTGGTGGCCATTGTATTGATTGCAGTTTCTCACAACCCAACAGGATGAGCTTCTTGAGGTTCAATGCTACCATTTCTCTGAGGTCGAGTGCCTTCACTGCTGTGCCTGAGAGGTCCAACTCCTCGAGGGCCCCCATCAAGCCTCTCAGTAACACACTCTTCAATTTAGCAAAGCCCTGGAAGGAGATGCTAGATATTTTAGCAATGACAGCATCACTGATAATGAAGCTAAATGACTCAAGCAATGGGGGCAGAGCATCAGGGATAACTTGTTCCAATCCAACGCAGTTTTCAAGGATGACTGCCTTAAGGTGACTGGCTCTAGACATGTTAAGGATTGCCCGTTGCATGGCTACTTCTTTTGCAGAGTGCACGTCGGCTGCTAATCGGAGCTTGACAAGGCTAGCTTTACTGCCACATAGATCAACTATCCTCCAATCCTTGATTCCCTCCACATTTAATTCCGTTAGTTCATCCATCAAACACACATTCTTTTTTGAGTACCAGTCTGTATACCTCAGGTCCAATACCCACAGCTTCTGGAAACATGGTCCATTTTGGTTGTTGCTTTCATGATCCTCATCTCTGGCATCTTTGCAATGGTCCAGCAGGAGGAATCTTAGGTGGCTACAAGAGAGGAAGGCAGGAGATGTAAAGCTGAAGTTGCACCAAGACAGATGTAACACACACAGTCTATTGTTGTCTGGGAACATGGCAGCCGGTAATATCACCCTCCTACCATCTGATTTATCTTGTAAGAGGAAGAAAGATGTCGCCTGAGGGGGTAGCTCAACAATGTCATCATGTAGCAGGGCTTTGTGTGTGACTGCGACCCAACGGTCTTTAGGACCGGAAATGCGAGCACCAATCTTTTCAAGTTCAATATGCTCCATAATCCAATCCAAGTGTATGTTTCTCTTCAAAGCATTGCCAACCTCCCATGCCGATGTATCTCCTTGACCTTGGATAATCCCGTCACATACCCAATAGTTTGAAGCATGCATCCCCCAGTCGATACAGTTGATAAGTCTTCGTCCCCATACATACTGGAAGCACTCAACTATCTTATCGGGATCAAGAATGCCCATGCACTTGGCAACCTTCGCGGCCTCTTCATGCAATGCATGATCGCGCCATTCTTCACTTACTAGGAAAACATCAATCTTGTTTATAACTTGACGTCCCAGACTTGCATAGGGCAAATGGAAACCCCCACCCCAGGTCCACACCACTTTGTTACTCAAAAATGTTGTTACAGGGACACCGAACTCATACAAATCAATGTCGCGGTTGTTCCCGTTGTGCAAAAACACCACAAATGTAATGCTAGCAAGCTTTCTGAAGATCTCCTCTCTGACATCCAATATAAACCCTCTGGAGCCTTGGTGTATCCCATTGAAATCATCCTCCTCATCATGCTGATCAAAGATGGCCATCATCGACTGGGGAAACTCTAGCTCCTCCGCAACAGCCTTTTGCAAGGCTCTCATGCTTTGCCACAATGTGCAGTCCACATGGACAACCTTGTCAAACTTCCTTCCTTTAGGAGCCAGTGATTTCAGGCGTTGGGCTGCCACTCTGAGAGCAGAAGATGCCCCGAGTCCACACCAGCCATGAAAGTAGATATTTCTTTCGTGTTTGCTAATACCATCCAGAATACCAAGTATTTCTCCTGCCGCAGCATCGATGGTATTTGCCTTGATATTGATGATCTGTGAAGCATATAATAATGAATGAGGTTCATCAATTTTACCCTTGTTTATTTTTCACTACTTTGTTTCAAGTGGTAAGGCACATTTTGAACTATAGGGACAGGACATAGGAATAACAAAGATCATAGTTAATTATTACTCTCAGTGTATTACTTATTTAGTAGACACTTTTTCGTTTAAGAATATATAGATGCTTTACAATGCCTACAATCAAACACTTAAACTAGATTGTAAATAATTTACTATCATCTAAATTCATAAAAAAAATATCAACGGCAAATGTGTTTGTGTATATAAAGAACCATGTCAATGAAGGAAATGATATAGCGTCTCCCAACAGGTGGGTTATATACTACTAACATTAAAATTCAGCCGTGGCATGTGATGATCTAATTAAAATCCCCTTCTTCTCAACAAAAGTGAAACATTTAATAGACGTCAAGTCAACAAAGTGAATAGGGCAACAAGCAATATATGATAACCAATGCAAATCTCAGTTAAACTCGCAACATTGATTGGTGAAGATTGGAGATGCATGGATGTATTACGTACCCTCGCCATGATGTATCAAATCGATCTCCCAGTTCATTTATAGTTGAATTGGCTCGTTCAATCTAACCCATGGATCTGATGGATCTGCACCAAAGACTCCAGGCTTAATTCCTCGTTCCTACAGATGTGTAGGAATAGGATCAATGCAAGCATTTGCAGAAATTACAACAAGATCTCTGGTTCATTATAAAACTGTCTTTCAAAAGCTTGTCAAAATTAGAGAAGCACTCTGCAGATCATATATAGTATAGACGATTGGCACAGTTGCATTACCTTGATTGTCGGCACTGGATTTAAGTGAACCGGCCTGAACAAGCTAGCTTAGCTAAGAATAAGCCAAATGTAGAGATCTATCTGGTGGACGAGAATGTTGAAAGGGAGAGAGAGATTTGGTGGAATAGATTGTTATATTGCTTGAGCCTCGTGGGCATATATATAGGAGTACAATGATCAACTTGGAGTACAAGACAATCCAGAACTAATCCTAGTCTATCTAGTCTTTCCTAATAATCAATATACTCAACATCCCCCCGCAGTCACAACGGGAGCGACGCAGATGGTGAGACTGGAGAAGAATCCGAAGGCAAGCCGACGGACACCCCCCCACAGTCGTAACGGTCGATGCATCGCGGAGTTGTGGCTGGAGTGAAAACCAACGAGGTTGCTCAAGCAGGCGGTAGCCCTTTGTGCCGTTTGTCGATGTAGCCGAGAGCGTGGGTGGTGGAGCCGTGGTCGAGGTAGCCGTGCAAAGAATGTCGTGGTCGATGTCAAGTCGGGGTAGCCGGTGTCGAGGAAATCACCGTGGAGCCGCGGGCGCAAGGAGGCGCCGAGTTAGTCGTGGGCGCAGTGGTGTCGAAGTAGTGGTGCGCCAGGAAGTAGATGATGTTGACGACGCGTCGAGTCGGGGTTGCCAACCCCGGGAACACATCATAGATGAAGGCACGCGTCGGTGTCGCCAGCACCGGGCATGCGTAGACGGACGAAGACGAAGTTGACGAAGCGCCGCACCAGGCTTGCCAGGCCCGGGAACACGTCGTGGACGAAGGCACGCGACGGTGTTGCCAGCACCGGGCATGCGTAGACTAGGACCTGCACGAGTTGTACGCCATGTCGGGGAAGTTGGAGAGGCCAGCAGAGAAGGACTCGACGACGGTTGCGGCGCCAATCGGCGTGGGGCCAATGTCACCCGCGGTTGTCGGAGTAGATGAAGCGGTCGGGGTAGATGACGGCGACGCTGGTGACGGGCTGGTGCTGGACGAAGATGAAGGGGGTGGACGGGCGGCTGCGGCGGCTACAGAGGTATCGGCGGCGGCGGCCAAAGAAGAGCGGCGGCGGCGGCCTGACGGCGGTGGCGGTGGCTAGGTTATGAGCGCGGCGGCGATGCTCGAAGTAGGCGAAGAACCCTAACAGCGTGATGAAGACCGGCGCGGACGGTGGCGTTCCCGCGCCAAGAGAGACGGCGCAGCGCATACCACGGGAGGTCGATGCGCGGTGACGGCTGAGTGGACCGCGGGCCGCGGTGCTATGGCCCGTAGGGGCGACGCAGCGGCGGCGGGCAGATCCGGGCGACGGAAGGAAGACCCCGGGACGGTCGCAGGGACCGCGGACCGCGGTGCTACAGCCCGAAGGGGCGGCGCAGCGGCGGAGCGCGGGGTGGTGCAACCGCGTGGACGGCCTCAAGACGGCGGCGTGGACCGCGTGCCACGCTCGCTACGGCCCGACGAGGCGACGCAGCGGCGGCGCGAGGGTCGGTGCAGCCACGGGGACGGCCTGTAGCGGACAGCCTCAGGCGGCGGTAGACTGCGGGCCGCGGCACTACGGCCCGAAGGGGCGACGCAGCGGTGACGCGGGTCGGTGCAGCCGGGAGAAGAACCACGGGGCGGCGGTGCTGCGGCCCGACGGGGCGACGCAGCGGCACCCCGTTGCTCGATCGGCGGAGGGGCGCGCTGAACTCGGAGACGATCTTCACGGGACCTGCGGAGGCGCGCGTAACTGACGGGCCAGGTCGGTTGCGCGGCGTAGATGAGGTGGATCGCGGCGGCGAACAGGTGATCAAGCCGATCGCGCGCGAGGTCGGGGACGCCGCTCGGTGGAGACGTGGTGGCGGTGGAGTCCGAGATGAAGCCGGCGGCGGCGGGCGGCAGGGCGGCTATGATTGGCCGCCGCATGGCGCGAGGCCGCCGGGTCGGGGTGATGCAGGAGTCCCGGTCGGAGCAGGGCGGTGACGGCTGTCGTAGATCGACGGGCGAGCCATCGCGCGAACGGCGGCGGTGAAGGGCCACCGCATGATGCGAGGCCGCCGGGTCGGGGCGACCGGCGGGCCGATGCGTGGACGACGCGCGAGGCCGCCGCGTCGGTGCGACAGACGGGCAGACGCGCGGACGACGCGCGAGGCCGCCGAGTCGGTGAAGAAGCTGGCCAATCGCGCCGGTGTTGGAGTAGAGGCGCACGGGGTCGACGGCGGCGGTGGGCGACGTAAACCGGATCACATAGACCGGAAAATCAAAAAGTAGACGCCGATCAAAGCGACCGGCGAGAGAGAGAAAACCCGGATCAAATGATCCGAAAAAAGACTCTCTAGGGCAGCCGACCAACACGGCCGGCGGACGAACTCTAGGTACGGGCTGCGCGGCCCCCGGCGGCGGTCATGGAGGCCAACCGCCCCGGGGGCGGCGCGCAGGTGCGGAAGCGGCGGGGGCTAGGCTTTAGGATCGACTTGCGATAGATACCATGTTGAAAGGGAGAGAGAGATTTGGTGGAATAGATTGTTATATTGCTTGAGCCTCGTGGGCATATATATAGGAGTACAATGATCAACTTGAAGTACAAGACAAGCCAAAACTAATCCTAGTCTATTTAGTCTTTCCTAATAATCAATATACTCAACAGAGAAAACCAAGCTGCACTGCATGCACGCACGCTTCACCAGAACTAGTATTCGCTGTGTGGCTGCTTTATTTGCTTTTCTGTCAACAGAGCAGCGAAAATTGTTTGCTCTCTGCACACTCCATCCACCAGTCATCATCAGATTCTTTGCTTCCTAAGTTTAAAGATCACAAAGGTAAAGCTAAAGAGAAAGTTACGCTACAGGTGACCCTGCATGTGATCAGGGCCATACATGAATTTATCAGTAAAGCATGATGAAGTGGAATAGTGGTATACGCTGCACAGAAGGGGTAAACTCAATATTTTAAGGGACTGTCTATCGTTCATCCGGATGAAAATCAATCGGCCTTCATCCATATTTTTCATCTAACTACAGGATGACAATTGTCCACCGTCCCTTGTCCTCTGTTTGTCCTTTAAAGTAGACTAACAGTTCCACACATCCATTTTTCCAACCTGGAGCGAATAGATAGATAGTCCCTTGTCCTTTGTTTGTCCTTTTATGTAGACTAACGGGTCCACACATGCACTTTTCCAACCTATAAAAAATACATTGACAAGACGAGGTAAAATTACAATGATATTACCATCAAGAAAACTGAGTGTAAAACCCACTAAAATACACACTAATTTCTACCATGCCCACTAAGACTTACAGTGTAAGATTGGAATTGAAAAGACACCGTAAAATCCACTAAACTGACATTGTAAATCCACTAAAAAGACTGGCAATGAAAACAAATTGGCTTTCAGTCATATTTTTCCGCTAGTTAGAGGATGACAAGTGTCCCTGTCCCGCTTCCCCTTCTGTTCCTTTTTGTCCAGCTTTTAAATGGACCCGTATCAAGATGTCAACGGGTCCACACCCCAACTCTTTTCAACCCACATAGGCAAAGTAGCGAGAAAGGAGAAAAAGAACCCAACGTTATAAGGCAAAACTTTCCCATCTCCAATCTAAAACTAACCACACACAATTAAAATGAAAATGACAAAAAACACTAAAATTACACTATAAATCAACTAAAATTATACTAAGATTCACACTATAAAATACCACTGTAAATCTACTAAAAACACCGTAAATCCAATTTGAATCCATTGTAAAATCTACTAAACTAAGCATTTCAGTTTAAATCCACTAAGAAAAACACTGAAAATCCGTAGGAATTATAGTGTAAATCCAGTAGGAATTACACTGTAAATCCACCTAGAATTTCACTGTAATTCTACCTAGATTTACACTGTAAAATCGACCTAGAATTACAGTGTAAATATAGTAGGAATTACAGTGTAAATCCACATAGAATTACACTGTAATTCTACCTAGATTTACACTATAAATCGACCTACATTACAGTGTAAATATAGTAGGAATTACAGTATAAATCCACCTAGAATTTTATTGTAAATTTACCTAGAATTACACTAAGAATTACACTTTTGAACAAGCCAACAAAAATGAACACTAACCAACAGTAAGAAGTGCTAAAATTACTGTGTAAACTACTTTGTAAATTACTGTGTAAACCCGCTACAAATTACTATGTAAGACCAATTCACATACAGTGGAGATATATGGGACTAGGAGAAAGGCTTGAATTTGGACACAAGAAAGTGGACAAGGCAATACACATGAAGCAGATGAAAATGTCTTCATCTGGCAATTCTTCATATTTGAGTTTATTGCAGAAGAATGAAACTGGTGGGATGCTAGTCTCATTGAAATGGGACAAGATAAACTCACGCCCAGCATCAGCATCGGACACAATAGGCTCACCATCAACAGGAAGATCTAAGATGTCATGGATGACATAATATTTGGAAATCGGATAAACTTCCTCCTAATCTGAATCTCTAAAGCAAGAACATCAAATTTGGACGCTAACCATTTGACAAACCTAAGAGGCACCTCTGTCCTCACAAATTTGAGAAGGCAATCTGCCCTGTAACTCTGTAGAACACTTACTTGGCTAGGAGACAAGCCACCAATAATAGTGGAGAGCAACTTGCCAGAGTATCTAGTGAATGTATTTTCTACAGGAAAATCAGAAGACCTCTTGCACTTCTACAACACAACAAAGAAACACAAACAAAAGAAAGAATCAAGATAAATTACACTAAAATAAACAAAAGAAAAATACATCTAGCAACAACAACTAGAACTAGACGGAACTAGGTTCTTGTGCATCAATAGCCATTCCACAAAAAAATAGATATGATGAAGATTACAAAAGGAGTTATCTAAAACTTATATCCATATCTATCATAGAGAAGTTGCATGCAAAAAGAAAAAGAAATATAAACAACAAAAATTAAAATATCACATTGCGAGCTCCAGCATTTGTAATATTCCGTTTTAAGCAATTCACTTTCTGCAAAAACATAAAAAGAGGAGTTATCCATTAACTAAAAACATGCATTAACTGATACAAAAAAGCATTAACAGAAGAAACTGGTACAAAAGCGTTAAGTACAGCACCACACTTACATGAGACAGAACTCATACAAAGCTTTCTCCAAATCAGGATCATCCATTTGACCTTTGTGCAGTTAACAAATGAATCAAATGAATGAACTAAAAACCCGGAACAAATAAGCTACCAAGCAAGAAATAAAAGAAATAAAAAATCAAATTAGAAATATAACCTCCGAAGCTTGGAAAGGATCATCCTCGGCAAAATCATTGGGGACAAAAGGATCCCCATCTGAATCGTCGCAATCTTCAACACAAGCAGCATAAGTACCCTTACCAAAAGCCTTCATGAGTCTCCCCATACTTTAATCTATAACCTAAATATGTACAAACACAAAGAAAATGACAAAAATTCTGGGATGAAATGGCAGAAGAGATAAAACATAACAAAAATATAGAGAAGAAATGCATTGATAGCATTTACAGTCTACATCTCTTTTATTTCACTACATAACCCACTGAGAATTGCAGTGAAGAAATCCCCTGCGAATTACAGCGGAAACCAACTAAGAAAAATACACTATATTCACCGACTAAGAAAAATACACTGGAATTCCGATGAAGATTACAGGTGTAAATCCAAATATAATTACAGTCTAAATCCTCTAAGAAAATACACTGGAATCAGATGCATCACAAGAACTTACAAACTAGCGATGCATCACAAGAACAATCACAATTCCTCTGCTATCAATAACAGTGTAAATTACACTGAATTTACACTATAAAATCAGCTATCAATTACACTGTAAATTAACTGACAAATACACTGTAAATCCAAAATGTAATTCCACTATAAAAATTAAAGTGAATTACACTGTAATTCCACTAGCGTATACAGTGCAAATCCATGGCAATTACACTGTAAATCGGCTATCAAATTACATTGTACATCACTCACAAATACACTGTAATTCCACTAACAAACAGTGCAACCCCACTGACAAAAAATACACTACAATTAAGACATATACACTGTTATTCCACTAGCAAATACAGTGCAGATCCACTGACAAAATACACTGAAATTACACTGTAAAATAATCGGGGATTACACTACAAATTGCTTTGGATTTACACTACAAATATTCTACCTATGCACTAGAAAATTAAACTGGAAATCCACTACAAATTACAATGAAAATCAATGAAAATCCAGTATAAATTACACTAAAAATCACTCAAAAAACAATGGGGATTGCACTGTAAATCACTGTAAATCCAAAATAGGAATTACAGAGTAAACCACATACTCACTAAAAGATACTAGTGAAGAGAAATGGTCTAGGGATTAAAGGTCCGGGAAAAGAATACATCCGTTAGAATTGACTTAATACATCAGACTACTACGTACAACTAAGCAAGCCAGCATCACATGAACAACTCGAATGCCAACAACCAATCAATTACAGATCAGCAGATCAAACTGATGCACATCCCAGCTACCGCAGCTACCGTGCTTAGCAGATCAATCAAACACATCCCAGAAACGACGCAACCTAAACAAATCTACACGGAAAAAAGCTGCAGGGGATGGATACAATCATCAGACCTGACAGACAAAACCAACTCCCAACCTAACAGATCACAGGAACAACAAAAAGGGAGGGGGGGATCCGACGAACAAAATCGCCAGCGGCGGAAATGGGGACGGGTCGGTGCGGGGCCGAGAGATGCCGCAGATCCCGATGGCAGGAACAGAAGGGAGACGGAGGAAGCGAGGCAACACGACGGAGAGCGCAGACGAGCCACCACCAAGACACTGGATCGAGCGGCGAGGCGGAGCTCCAAATCGCCATGGCTATCTCTCTCTTGCTCGACTCTGTTCGGGGTTGCGTGTTTGAAATGACAAAGGGTCTGGGAGGAAGAGTGTGACACAGACACGTGGGTGTTGCGATGGAAAAAATAACGTGTCAACCACACGGGCCCGATAAGAGAAATGAGACAAATAACGGGTCAAACACACGAATCTCAGCGCACAAATCACACGGCACAGAAAACGGATAAAAGCGAATTGTTTTCATCCGGATGTAAATTAGCGGATCCGTATTTTAAATAGCGCGCTACAAAATATAGCAAGGCCCTTCCCTAAATGCTACACAAGTTATAGCGCGCTAATAGCGTGCTATATTTCAAAATAGTGGTTGCAAAAAAATTCAAATATATATAGAAATAAAGTATTTAAGCAACTAATTTTTTCATATGAGCAAGCAATATATGCATAAGGGCCAAATCCAGCACATAAAAATAGTAAGTCTCAAACATCAACAACCATAGTTTTAAGAGTCTCTAACATCAACAGCCACCGGGGCAACCACCTGGGCCTGCTGGTTAGGTCTCGTGGGAGAATCTGATAAAAGGAGTGAGAAAACTAGTGGTCGTGGGTTGGTTTTGACCTGCTGGGCCTGCTGTGCTGTGCTTATTTCAGTTTTGCATGGTCTGTACGTTGTAACGTTACAACATTACAACGTTATAGCGTGTGTAGCACGCTAATTACGCGATTAGCATCGTAGCATCTGATTTTGCCAAAACGTAACGTCTCCCTTCCAAATATGCTATAACCGCGTTATAACGGCGAAATAGCGTGCTATTTAAAATATTGGGTAAACTTGGTGCAAACATGCATGCGTAGAAAAGGCCAAACTTTAGTATATCCTGCACTTGCACTTAATAATGCATGATTTTTGTTTTTGCTTAGATAAATGAGTTGAATGCCAAAGAGAGACATGAGCAGGAACCTACATAACAGGGGCCAACTAACTCCGAAAAGGGAAAACCAAACGAAAACCTAACTACAGACATATGCATGTAAGTTGCTTCAGAGTTCAAATTGATGAAGCTGCCAGTGCATCTCGCAAACCCATGCACCTGATACATACGCACACAACAATGAAATGAGACAAATTCTGGGATGACAACCTTGAAACTAAGGGGAAGTCTTGCATTTAGAGACCGAACAACTGTGATAAAAAGTGAAGCAGAGAACAGCAACAGGTGTACCAACTGTCAGCAACAAGAGAATCATCTTGGTATCAACAGCAAGTTGGAAATGGTGGGCTTCCGCACATGCGCCATACCACCACGATGATCTGCGAAGGCATAGTCGGGCAGCAGGCTCTGAAAATCTTTCTCTTCATGCGACGTGAAGCTTGAGCATCCTTAGGCACTGGTCGAGGCACGCAGAAATCAGGCGATGGCACTGGTCGAGGCACGCAGACATGAAAAGCAGAGACCGGGCGTCAGGGAGAGCTACTGCAGAAACGGTGCACCAAATTGACACGGCCCCACCCCATGACCCTGTATTGAGATCCAAGACAACATGCTTCGCTCCTGATGCCTCATTGCTTCACGGAAGGCGATCCATCCGTCGACATGGCACTGCACGTTCGAATTCATTCAACCTGAACTCGATCGAGCACGAACTTGTCCCTGGGGGTGGTTCTTGGCCTTGCGCTTGTTTTGTGGGGCAGCAGAACATAAGGATCGTTTCGTTACCTGCATCATTTTTTGGTTTTGCCACTTTACATACTTGTCCCGATTGTTGGGTCTGGCTGAGCATATGCATGCAAAAAACAATCATTTGCATGCTGATTGGTTGCCTGCATCCCCTCTCTTTGCATAGTGGCAATGTCTCGATGCACCGTGTTTGGTTGCTCGCATAGTCGCATTGGATGTGCTCATACTAGTGCACGTTGTTTGGTTGCTTGCACGGGATATGATTAAGAGTTAACAGCTACTCCCTCCGTTCCGAATTACTTGTCTTGGATTTGTCTAGATACGGATGTATCTAGACTCATTTTAGTGCTAGATACCTCCGTATCTAGACAAATCTAAGACAAATAATTCAGAACGGAGGGAGTACCTATAACACACGGTGGCATGGCGATTGCGATAAACGATGACGAGGACACAAGCAACTAGTTTGCCGCACCGCCGTCGGACTCGACGCCGAGGCCACCGTCCACCGTCGGGGACTTGTCCGAGCAGAACGCTCTTTGGGTCGACTGCATCAGCGGCGAGGCGGCGGTTTTGGATGCAGAGGCGGCCGATCTCGGTGACGCCAGCCTTGCACTCGGCCTCCCAGGTGGCCATGGCTTCAAAGCACTCCTTGGCTTGTGCTTGTGCCGAAGCGATGAATTCAAATAAGTGAATGAATGAACATTTGAACCAGACAGCTCTCAAAACAGAAACTAGGTTGTGACCAACACGTCAGAACCAACTATAATGACATCAATTAGATCCTGCGTATTTTACCATAAATCGAGCGTTTAAATTCAAAAAAATTAGTAATTTTTGCTCGGTATGGAGATTTACCGAGGGGCATGGAAATACGTGGTAACCATGGGAAATCTTGAAATTTTGACCGGTAACCAAAACCTTGTTGCTTCCTAGAGTGAAGTCGTCGCCGACACCAATGGCCATGGGGTACCCGTGTCCAGTTGGTAGTGTCTTCCATGTAGTCTCTGCTGGCGACGACCTAAGCAGAGTACTCCGGCGCCAGAGTACCGTTGGTGAAGGCAGTGTAGTTCCAAACTCCTAAGTGGCAAGACTGCATCGCGCAACTCGCATGACACCTTCTACGGGATTTCTTCCGGTACACGGCACGCCGCCACCGCGCGAGCAGCTTTTTTTTGTTTGTTTGAACCGGGCTAACCCCCTTTCCATTACTTAAAGGGTCTGGCTAGGACTCAGTCGACCGCGAAGTCTCAGTCGGCTGACATCAGCGTACAGGCCTGATGCCCCGATGGCCTAATCGATTTCCTACTCGTTCGCTTGGGCTGGCTTGGGCTAGTTTACACTCGTTCGCTTGGGCTAGCTCGGCCTAGTTTATCATGTGCCAGGCTTTGTCCTTTGTTTTTGTCTACCTGTCTTTTTAAGTGGTGCTGTACATGCCAAAGATCTCGTGCTTGGCTGTCCTTTTATCTTGATGTACGTGGGCAGTTTTTTTTGTTCTTTTTTGTTTTATTGTCTCCTACTTAGTTGGTTCTTTTCTTTTTGACTTGTATTTGGGATACCATTGTCCATGTCAACGATCCCATCCAATGTGCACTGGACTGTGTCTCCA
The DNA here is from genome assembly GCF_018294505.1 of Triticum aestivum. Taxonomy (NCBI): domain Eukaryota; kingdom Viridiplantae; phylum Streptophyta; class Magnoliopsida; order Poales; family Poaceae; genus Triticum; species Triticum aestivum. Next base: position 734,868,853 of record NC_057803.1, on the reverse strand, counting down.
TGAAATAAAATGCATAAAAAAAGTGTAGTGTGTTTGTATTACTTTGAGCACATAAAAAAATAAAGTGCACACAGAGCGCATGACCGGAGTACATGCAACTGTGCACGATCGACGTGCGTGAAAATTGAGTGGCGTTATTTATGAAAATTCCAAAGACCACTATTATGAAAAGAAAAACACAAATCCAAAAACAAAAAAAGTACAAAAATGAGAATTGAAAAAGTAAAAGTAAATAATAAACCCACATACAAGCCGCCTAAGCGCCCCCCCTCCCTCCCCCCCCCCAAACAACACATAGTTGCGGCCGTGTTGAAGACATGCGGTTGCAGTCGAGAGCGGCACTTGCACTTGCGTGCCTATCAAATAGACATGCGACTGCCCCATCATCGAAATAAAGCACAACTGAGTTGCAGTTGCAATCCAGGGAGGCACTTGTAGTTACGTGCCTAGTAGTAGACGTGCAACTGGACCACCCAATTGCGACCAAGTTAAAAGACATGCAGTTGCGTGTTCTAGTGTGGAACATGCAATTGGCCCCTCTCTCCGTACAACAAAAAATGAAAAGTTGAGCGCAAGCAAGTTATAACACATGCGATTGCGACCGTTCTTAAAAGACATGCAGTTGCGTGCCCCCCGTTGTGGGACATGCAAACTGGCGCCTCTCCCCATACAAAAAAATGAAGTCGAGTTGCGACCAAGTTGTAAGACATGCAGTTACGACCAAGTTAAAACACAAGTGGTAGCGTGCCTAGTGTGGGGCATGCAACTGGCCCCCCTCTTCTCTCACCGCCACCACCTCTGACAAAACAAAAGGTCTCCCCAGTTGTGACCAAGTAAGAAAACATGTAGTTGCGTGCCTATTGTGGGACATGCAACTGGACCCATCTCTCTCGACGCCACCCTCCAAAACTAGCCCCTCTCTCCTACAAAAAAAATTAAAAGTCGAGTTGCGAGCAAGTTATAACACATGCAATTGCGACCATGCTGGAAGACATGCAATTGCGTGCCTAGTGTGGGACATGCAACTGGCCCCCTCTCCCCGTACAACAAAAAAGAAGTCGAGTTGCAACCAAGTTATAAGACATGCAATTGCGACCAAGCTAAAAGACATGCATTTGCGTGCCCATTGTGGGACATGCAAACTGGCACCTCTCTCCGTACAACAAAAATGAAAGTCGGTTGCAACCAAGTTATAAAAAGACATGCAGTTGCGACCAAGTTAGAAGACATGCAGTTGCATGCCTAGTGTGTGACATGCAACTGAGCCCCATCTCTCTCAACGTTGTCCCCTCATACAAAAACAAAGGTCCCGAGTTACAACCAAGCTAGAAGACATGTAGTTGTGTGCCCGTTGTGGGACATGCAAACTGGCGCCTCTCCCCGTACAACAAAAATGAAAGTCGAGATGCAACCAAGTTATAGTTGTGTGTTTGTGGTGGACATGCAACTGCCCCTCCCACAACAAAACAACACCAAGTTGCAGTTACGTTGAAGACATGCAATTGCAGTCGGATGCGAGACTTATAGTTGCGTGTTGGTGCCAGACATGCAACTGCTCCTCCACCGACAAAACAACACAAGTTGCAGTTGCGTCGAAGACATGCAGTTGCAGTTGGGGGAGACACTTGCAGTTGCTTAGTGGTGGCAGACATGCAACAAACCCTCCCCAGACAAAACAACATCAAGTTGTACTTGCATTGAAGACATGGAGTTGTAGTTGGGGGTGACACTTGCAGTTGCGTATTGGTGTCAGACATGCAACCGCCCCTCCACCAACAAAACAATACCAAGTTGCGGTTGCGTTGAAGACATGCAATTGCAGTCGGGGGGCGACACTCACAGTTGCAGGTTGGTGGAAGACATGCAATTGCCCCTCTCTTGACAATACAACATCAAGTTGCGGTCGCGTTGAAGACATGCAATTGCAGTCGGGGACAACATTTGCAGTTGCATGTTAGTGGCAGACATGCAATTGCCCCTCCCTTGACAAAAACAACACCAAGTTGTGGTCGCGTTGAAGACATGCAGTTGCAGTCGGGGCCGACACTTGCAATTGCGTGTTGGTTGCAAATATGCAAATCTCTCCCCCTCCTTACGGACAAAATTTCACTAAGTTCCAATCGTGTTGAAGACATGTAGTTGTAGTCGGGGACAATTGTGTAGCCAGAGAGCAAATATTTTCAAATTCCAAAAATAGAAGTTGTTATTTAACAAATATTGAAAACAAAATGGATACCAAGAATATTAATGTTCGCGAGAAAAAGTCTAAAAATATCATTAAAAACAAGAAAGGTGATAAGACATATGGGAAAAAATACCACAAGTAATTCTGACAAAAAAAGTTTAAATCTGAAAGACCTATATTTTGAAAAAATACCATGTCAAACAATATGAACCAAACAAACTAAAAAAGTGTATGGAGGAAAAATATACAAAAATGGAAAATATAAACATGGTCAGCCCGTATTTAAAATGCCTACGCATATGTTGAAAACATTTCAGATTTTACAAAAATCCATAGTTTGAAACACCCAGTGCCCTAACTCCTTGCGGTCAAATAGCCCCGGTTTACTACAAAAGGAAGTCAACAAGAAATGCAAAAATGTAAAAAATGAAAGGGCAAAAGCCAAAAAAAGGAAATCCCTGGCCCGTCCAGCACGCCAGAACCAACAACCGACAGAAAAAAAAGAATCTAAAAGAACAAAAGAAAAGAGCCTAACCCGAAAAGAAATAGAAGAAAAAACAAGTTAATCACGCACTTTAACAAGCAGAAACAGGAAAATCCATTCTCCAACGCTATTCTTGTTATACATCGACTCAAACTTCACAAAGTCTCAACCGATTGAGATTTAGTATAAAAAATAATATTTTTACAAAATGTGTGTCAAAATGTCTATTCTAATAAAAATTAGATCACCCATTTTTCTAAAAATAAGAAAGTAAAAAATATAAAAAATAGAAATACAAGTGAAAATAGTTTTATAAAACTAAAATGAAAAAGAAATACACTAAAATACAAAAGGAAAAAAGAAAATATAAAAAGGAAAAAGGTACCTGTGTACACAGAGTGAGCTGCTCCAGTGAACTTCCTACTGTACACACAATCCTAATAAAAAGCAAAGAAAATACAAAATGTTCACATGAGAGACATATGAGGAAACAAAACAAAAATGAGAAATTGGAAAGTACCTCAAGCCACAAGCCACAGCCCACGGCCAGATACAACTGCAAAAGCCCATAGAAGGCACGCTCTGCCCATAGCAGCAACAGGGTACAAACTTTCAGCAACACGAGAATCACCTTGGTATCAACATCAAGTTGGAAATGGAGGGCTTCTGCACATACGCCATACCACCACGATGATCTGCAAAGGCGTAGTCGGGGGGCAGGCACTAGAAATCTATCTCTTCTTGCGGCATGAAGTTTGAGCAGCAGAACATAAGGCGCGTTTGGTTACCTGCATCGTTTTTTTGCCACTTTGCATACTTGTCCCGGTTGTTGGGCCTGGCTGAGCATATGCAGGCAAAAAACAATCATCTGCATGTTGATTGGTTGCCTGCATCCCTTCTCCTTGCATAGTAGCAATGCCTCTATGCACCATGTTTGGTTGCTCGCATAGTCGCATTGGCTGTGCTCATACTAGTGCACGTTGTTTGGTTACTTGCACGGAATATGATTAAGAGTTAACAGCTACCCATAACACACGGTGGCATGGCTATTGCGATA
>NC_057803.1:734862987-734864871 GCF_018294505.1 Triticum aestivum | reverse complement strand
GCCCCTTCATTTCAAGTTACCTCAGATCCGGCGAGCACCTGCCCAAATCACCCTGCTGCGGTTCTCCTCGTCGGCGATGACGATGCAAGTTGACCGTTCTCATCTGCCCTCCCAATCAAGATCCGACGGATGAGGATGTCCAAAGACCAAAACAGCCCCGCAATTACGTATATAGGTACAACTAGCAAAAATGCCAGTGCATTGTAGCAACGGAAGAAAATAATTCTTCCATGTTTAGCTGGTGTGTCCGTGGGTTGCCATGGGAGCACGCTCACATACGTGATGCTATCAAGATTCGTCTTGACCAAAAACTAAATTATCCATTTGTTAAAGTATCATGCTTGCACAATACATGCATTTGTCTACATAAAGAGATGTGTAGTTGAATGCCCATGCATTGCTATGGAGAAAAAAAATCAACTAATTGCAACTTTCTCATTTGTCAATTAAACCTAGGCACCTTGAGGCCTCTGAACTCTCTTTTCACCCAAGCAACATAAATCTACTTTAGTCACGGCAAACGCGGGACAAAAGTCTCTGGTGAAAAAAAAACTATGGATCAAAGTTACTTCGGGACGCTATTTTGGCAAAGAGTATGTATTCCCATTCTTGACTACCTAAATGTTTCAATAGACCATAGCCCCTTAGATATTTCCAGAAACATCATACGTCAATACCAGGCCTAGCAATCTCAACCGTGGCATTGTCTGAATCTCAGTGCAAAAGTTCGGGACATGCATCCTACCTATTTCTGTTTCTTAGGTTTAGAACCATTTAAAGTAAATAACTGAGCATTCTTGTCATGGTTAGAAATTAAATCAGGTTAAATTAGCAATGAAGTGTACAACAGACCAGACAAAATCTGAGTTTATACACCCACAAAATAAATTCTGAGTTTATACATCCGCTACAATCATTGTGATCCATATGCTAGAGTTACCAAAACAAATATTAATAAGTGGAGTAGGCCTTATCAACATAAGCGGAGTAGGCCCGATCAACATTGAACAGGGGGTCGGGTGTTCGACTCCCAGATGGCCGATGGACCATACAAATATCTGGTAAAACTCAGGATGGGTTAGGGAGAAGTCCAACTCACGTAAAACAACAGCAACCTACGAAAATTTTGACGGACGGACGAAATTTAGGTGGGAAGAAGCGTTAGCCGCGTTATTATTAAGGTAAAGATAATACATTTCCACATACCAAAATGTTGAATAGGTAGACAAATAACCGGCAGTGATGTCATATTTTTAAGCAAAGACAAATCAAACTTTTTGATGGCAAATTTAGTTTATGAGCATGTCAATTTCCTGGCAAAAAATAAATAAACTTGAGCCGGATTTAGCATCCTCAAACAACAGACTGCTAGGCTTTTTGCGCCTGCCACTGCTAGGCATTCCTACAAAAGTGATGGGTTGATCACTAGTCATATTAATTAAGAAGAGTTTAGAAGGTTACACCGTGACAGATGAATAGTCAGGGACAATGTTTGTATCCTCACGGCAACAAATATCTCAAATGTTTAGTGCTCGCGAGAGCTCAAAGACTGGCCTCGGCCTTTATCTTACTGGTGAACACCAGTATCTACTAGCTACTAGAGGTGCACATGGAATTCTTAATACTAAAATTAAAATTAGAAACGATCCAATCGCATTCCAATTACTATGCTTAAACCAAATCCTTTGTCCCAAACAAGTGCTAGTATCTTCTCAAGATCTTGGTTGATGAGATGTAACTCGTCCTACTTTGCTCCCCAGCCAGGGTAGCATGTGTCCGTGGCTGGCTGTCGATGCCGAGCCAAATCCCAACCCAGCAAGCACACATACTATACATAGGTGTTGAGCTGCCATGACTTGGTTTTCTTTTTAATCTGCACACGAC
>NC_057803.1:734848919-734862851 GCF_018294505.1 Triticum aestivum | reverse complement strand
ATTGATGGGCACACTAGTTTTGTACGTTTTTCTTGTAGCACGATTCTCCTGAACCCTTGAACATGTTTGTCAACCATAATATCTTCATATAGGTTCAAGTTACCTCTGATCTGGCGAGCACCTACCCAGATCACCCAGCCGCGATGGTCCTCGTCGGCGGCGACCATGATGTTTCCGATGGCGGCATGGGCTGAGATTCTTAGTATGCTGTAAAAACTTGCCCTTTTCATCTGCTCTCTGATCAAGATCCAATGGATGAGGATGTCCAAAGCACAAAACAGCCCCACACTTATGGATAGGTACCATAATACACTTCTTGTTTTCCGACAAGGGGACTCCGTTCTGATTTACTCGTCATGGTTTTAGTTCAAATTTGAACTAAAACCACGACGAGTAAATCGGAATGGAGGGAGTACTTAAAAGGTTTAAGCATTACATCTGGGCTCTGCATAACTAAGACGCACACTGTCAATCCCTTAAAATAAGATGCACACGGCAAAACAATGTCCTCTCACACAAACGAAAATAATATAAAAAGACGAGATACAAAGAAACATATAGAGTTCGTATAACGTCTAAAGCGGAGGGGGTGGGGGTGGGGGGTCAATCCTAAGATCATGCTGCCACCCATGTTGGGTAAAAGTATCCCTCCATGTAGCCTCCATATCGTGTACACACCTCCGTGAAAAGGTCTCGATTCTCACGCGTTGTAAAGATGACCATAAATGAAGAGTCGTGATACATTTGTAATAACTTGCATAAGAGAATACCTTTATTGTTAAAAACTTTCTCATTTCTACAGAGCCAAAGTGGCCAAATAACGGTAAGTGCTCCCTGAGGGAGTCCTGGATTAGGGGGTCCTCGGGGAGCCGGCCAATGTGGCATGGGTCTGACTGATGGGCCGTGAAGATACAAGACCGAAGGCCTTCTCCCGTGTCTGGGTGAGACTCTCCTTTGCGTGGACGGCAGGCTTGGCGTCCGGATGTGTGGTTTCCTTCCTTTGTAAACCAACTTTGTACATTCCTAGTCCCCTGGTGCCTATATAAACTAGACATCTAGGGTTGGTCTGTAGAGATAATAATAATCATACAAGCTAGACATCTAGGGTTTAGCTATTACTCATCAAAGTCAATCAAGCAGGAAGTAGGGTATTACCTCCATCAAGAGGGCCCGAACCTGGGTAAACATCGTGTCCCCTGCCTCTTGTTACCTTTGATCCTTAGACGCACAGTTTGGGAACCCCTACCCGAGATCCGCGGTTTTGACACCGACATTGGTGCTTTCATTAAGAGTTCCTCTGTGCCATCGGTAAAAGGGTTGATGGCTCGCCTTGTCATCAAGGATAGTATCACTTCCGGAGGAGCCCTAGCTTCAGGGCAAACCCTCCGGCTTGGCAGCTTCACCATGCGCGCGCATTCGGCCGTTAAGCCGAAGGCAGCCCGGCCTGTCAGCAAAAATCACCTCCGCGCCGGCCCCGAATACTCCGACAAGATGGATCCGACAGATGTATCGGCCTTAAACAAACTGCTAGATTGCATCGCCGCCCTGGGGATCGCCACTAACTATGACCGGATTGGGCTTAAACCCGATCAAAGAGAAATCAAATATCCACCGATCACCCATCAGGTGGCAGTTGTGGAGGAACAAGCTGACAATAGCTCTTCTCCCACGTTGAGAACAAAGTATGTTCAGATTTCCGAGCTCGGAGAGCCAGACACCCATCACGGGGAAGACACTCACTGTCCTCCGAACATAGAATCGGGCATTGAGCCTTAGAACTCACGAGACACTCCGGAGCCCAGGCTGGTAACCTCGGAAGTTCTTCAAACTCCGAACTCCACAGTGGGTCAGGGTTCGGATTTAACGCCACACACCCACCACAAGCAATATTCCCCAAGAAATTCCGGTCCTCCGGATATATGCGACCTAATGTACGTGCGGCAGCAGCCTCAGGAAACGGTCCATCACTTCTGGGCCAGATTCCTCCTTGTTAAAAACAAGATCAAAGATTGCCGCGACGACGACGCGATCTCATTACTTTGTAACAACTGTACGGATGAGGGAATCCTTAATGCCCTCAACCGCCGTCCTATACTGCATTTTACAGATTTGGCACACATAGTACAGAAGTACTGCGCAATGGAAAGCGCCTGGAAAACACAGACAGCCCGCTGGGAACCGCAGGCCTTTAGGACATCTCCCGGACGGGCAAAAAGGATGCACCCTCGCAGGGCATCTAATCATCATCCCATAGACAAGAAAATCAAGCCCTTTATGGGACATAGAACCGTCCTCGAGGAATGGCTCGACGGGCCCTGTCAAATTCACATGACGCCGAATACCGAACCAACGCATAGCCTTCGAGCATGTTGGATACTCTGGCAAGTGGCCAAAAGCGGCGAGGGTATCCTCACCAACACTACCTCAGAGAACTACTCTTCGGAGGACAATGAGCCCAAAGTATTCTCGGTCTTCGAGACCTTTTCATCAATTAATCGGTGCAAAATAGCGCTCCGCGACCTCGCCGAAGTTTGCCAAGCGGCATCAATAAATCCTTGGAACAACACGGTGATCACTTTCAATGCCGACGATGAACCAAGAACCAGCTCAGTCCGGGCAACAGCCGCTTTGGTCCTAAACCCAATCGTGGACGACTTTCGACTCACTAAAGTGCTAATGGACGGTGTCAGCGGACTGAACCTCATTTACGAAGACACACTCAATAAAATGCAAATAGATAGGAGTCGCATTGAGCAAAGTAACACAACCTTCCAAGGCATTATCCCGAGTAGGGAAGCAAGATGCTCAGGGAAAATCAAACTCGACGTGGTATTCGGTACACCGAAGAACTATAGGTTCGATGAGTTACTCTTCCGTGTGGAACCTTTCAACACCAGGTATCATGCCTTGCTAGGGCGAGACGCATTCTTCCAAGCCATACCCCATTACGAGTATATGAAGCTCAAAATACCCGGGCCCAACGGAGTTATCACTATCGCCAGTGATCCGGACATACACTCCGCGCCGAAAACAAAACCGCCTCTCTGGCCCTCTCTGGCGGCCGAAGAATTAACTACCCTACGTTCCACGGTGTCTAGAGATGATATAATCCCCTATAAGAGACCCAAATCCACTTCCTTCAAACCAGCAAACAAAATAGTCAAATTTCAAGTCCACCCGACGGACCGCAAGAAGACAACTTCCATTGGGGCACAGCTGGATCCGATGGTCGACGACGCATTACGTGCATTCTTGCGTGAGGATTGTGACATCTTTTCTTGGCACCCTTCAGATATGCCAGCTATCCCACGCAGACTGGCCGAACATAGTCTCAATATACTGAAAGGATAAAAAGCAGTCAAGCAAACATTGCGCTGATTTTCCGAACCCAAACGACAGGCTACGGGGGAGGAGCTAGCCAAGCTGCTCGAAGCCGGGTTTATCAGAGAGATCAAACATCTAGACTGGCTAGTAAACCTAGTGATTGTACCGAAGAAGGATAAGTCCTGGCGCCTGTGTGTCGATTTCAAAGATCTTAATAAGGCTTGCCCTAAGGACCCCTTCCCACTACCTCTCATTGACCAGATTATTAACGCGACTGCGGGACACGATTCACTGTGTTTCCTCTACGCATACTCCGGATACCATCAAATTAAGATGAAAGAATCCGACCAAGCCGCAACGGCATTCATCACCCCGTATGGGCCCTTCTGCTTCAACACTATGCCTTTCGGGCTCAAGAACGCCGGCGCAACCTACCAAAGCATGATTAAAAAATGCCTAGAAAAGCAAATCGACAAAACTGTGGAGGCATATGTAGATGATGTAGTCATCAAACCCAACCATGTTGAATCATTGGTGGATGACTTAGGCCTTATATTCAACAACCTCCGAGCATATGACATACAGCTCAATCCAAAAAATGCGTTTTCGGCGTTCCAGCTGGAATACTGCTTGGGTTCATTGTCTCCAATAGACAAATCGAAGCAAACCCAGCCAAGATCCGAGCCCTGTCACAGTTGGCAACACCAATAGACCTCAAGCAGGTCCAAAAATTAGCCGGGTGCGTGGCATCTTTGAGACGTTTTATCTCCAACTAGGGGAAAAGGCATTGCCATTATATTGCCTGCTCCGCCGCACCGACCACTTCATGTGGACAGATGCTGCCACAGCTGGACTGGAAGAAATAAAAACTTTGTTAGTAAGCAACCCAATCCTGGCTGCACCAAACATCGGCGAACCAATGTTGCTCTTCATATCTGCAACTCACCAGGTGGTCAGTGCGGTGCTCGTCTCGAATGAGATGAAGAGGGACATAAATTCCACTCCAAAAACAAGTATATTACGTATCGACAGTCCTTACACCATGCAAGTCCCGATACTCACAAATCAAAAGATAGCATATGCGGTCTTCATGGCATCCCGCAAGCTGCAGAACTACTTCCAAGAGTGCTCGATCACGGTGGCCTCTGAAGTACCACTCGATGATATCATAAACAACCGGTACGCCACCGGCCAGATTGCCAAATGGGCCATTGAGCTCTTACCATTCGAAATAAATTACAAGCCACGCTGAGCTATTAAATCTCAGGTGTTGGCCGTCTTCGTCGCCGAATGGACAGAGGCCGAACTCCCTAAAGAGTACGGCACATATTCAAACTAGGTGATGCACTTAGATAGCTCTAAAATACTAGCCAGACTTGGGGCTGGTGTCGTCTTGACATCGCCCACAGGAAACACAATCCGCTATGTGCTCCAAATACTATATACAGACTCCAACAACGCAGCCGAATATGAGGCCATATTGCACGGTCTCCAGATGGTTGTCTCCATGGGCATACAACGCCTCAGGTGCGTGGGGATTCAAACCTTGCAATATCCCAAATAAACAGAGAATTTGACGCAAAAGATCCAAAGATGGCAGCTTACCGCAACGCCGTACTCAAAATATTAGCTCGGTTTTAGGGGCTTGAGTTTCATCACGTGCCTCGAGCGAGTAATCAAGCCGCAGACATCCTTGCTCGCATGGGCACTAAACGCGACACCGTCCCACCTAACACCTTTCTGGAGAGGATCTTCAAGCCATCCGTGGTGTGGCAGGACGAGTGGCAACACTGGTCCGGAGCTGACCATACCCCCAGACTCCAAACACAGTTCCGATATAATCAGGGGTTCTGGCACCGAAATAACACCATCAACCCACGAAATCATGGCTGTAATTGCCTCGTGGACTGAACCTTTCCTCGCCTACCTTACTAGGAACGAGCTCCCTGATTATCAGACCGAGGCCCGTCGTATTGTTTGATGCTCGAAGGCCTACAAAGTTCACGACGGGGAACTATACAAGAAAAGTACCACCAGAGTACTTCAAAGATGTATCTCCGAAGAAGAGGGAAGACAGCTCGTGGCTGAAATACACGCCGGTTTTGGTGGCCATCACACTGCAGGTCGGGCCCTTGTAAGTAAGGCCTTCCGTACGGATTTCTTTTGGCCCACGGCCCGAGCAGACGCTCAGGACCTCGTACAGTGCTGCGTTGGATGCCAGCTTTTCACCAATCAAAGACATATGCCGCCCATTGCCCTACGAGCAATTTCCATTACTTGGCCTTTTGCAGTCTGTGGACTAGACATGGTCGGACCCCTTAAAGGGGGAAGCCATAAGAAGAAATATTTACGGGTTATGGTCGACAAGTTCACTAAGTTGATAGAAGCCAAACCAGTCAAAATGGCCGAAGCCCGACGCGTTATAGACTTCATATCCGGTGTCGTACACCGTTATGGTGTCCTGCATAGTATCATTACTGACAAGGGTTCTAACTATACGTCCGATGAGGTGAAAACCTGGTGCGCTAATTTGGGCATCAAGCTCGATTACACATCTGTATATCACCCTTAGACAAACGGTCAGGTTGAGCGGGCTAACGACCTGATAATGAGCGGCATCAAACCCAGACTAGTGCAATCTCTGCAAGAATCAGACAAGCACTGGGTTGAAGAACTCGATTCTATACTTTGGGGGCTGCGGACCACGCCCAATCGCACGACCAGATATACACCTTTTTTCATGGTGTACGGCGTGGAGGCAGTTTTTCCTGGCAACATTATTCATGACTCACCTCGAGTGCGAATGTACGAAGAGAGAGAGGACGACCTCGATCGGCAGAACGATCTGGATGGCTTGGAGGAGGAGCGTGATGTCGCGAAGGCCTGTTCCGCATTCTACCAACTGCAAGCTCGGCGATATCAAAGCAGAGAAGTACGGGCAAAGACTTATAATGTCGGTTAACTCTTTCTACGCCTACTCGAGAAGAAGAAGGACAAGCTCAAACCCAAATGGGAGGGTCTCTTCATTATAGATGAAATTCTCACTGGAGGAGCCTATCGCCTTTACAGCGCTTCAGATAATCGCTTGGAACCAAAGCCATGGAATGCTGCCCGGGTCCGAAGATTCTACGCCTAAGTTCGCACTTATACCTTTTCCTTCGTTCCTTCTTTTCTCCCTCTCACTTTTTTTCTCTTTTCGTTTTTGTACGACTTCTAGCCAGTGTTCGGATAAACCGCACACTTGAGGGGCATACATCATTAAATGTACATACCCCATAATACCTGGGGGCTTCTTTTCACAGTAGCTTATTATCATTATTATTTTTTGAGCATCAAGCTCACCGTGTATATGTGTTGTCTACTCATATATGTCTTTTCTTCGCCATTATATGCACCTTCATGACTTAAGTTTTTGCCAAGCTGGGTTGCCTGGCTCCTGTGCTTATGTCCAACGTTCCGGCTTGTTCGGCTAGGGCATAAAGGGAGCACCTCTGCAATTGTTACACCCGGGTTATCCGGACATGTACCTCAGACGGGTGAAGCCGAAAGTTAGCATTCTTAAGGGAATAATTGGTTGGCGGAAAAAAGACGAACTGCCCTCGCTACAATACAAGCCCCCAAATTATAACGTGTACGGTGATTTTTAGCATCACAACTTCGGCATGCACAAAAACGCATGATGGCCCAGGGAGAGGAACCTTTAACAGAACTATTCTCTATGGAAGATGTTTCTTACGATTAAATGTAATATAACATAACTCCCCGAATACAACTTGTCTGTTCGAGCAACTATGACCGGACTACCTGGTTTCCGACCATACTTTAGTGCTTACCAACAGTATGGTATTCGAAAGCACTCCAAACCTTGGGTTTCGAAGGTCGAAACAGAAAGTCTGCCATGACAATCATTTTACAGTTCGGCTGGAGATAAGTTTGCCAATGAAAGTACATTGCTACTTGGACTAAAAAACTTCTTCCTCCTCTAGACCATCTAACAGGTTGTCTAGTTTACAATCCTGCTGAGAAAACTTAGCTGCTATTTTGAATTGGTCGTACACTAAGCTAACAGGAATTTCTTATCCATCTGGTCCCCGAGGTCCGACCCGGGCCATATGATTCGGATCAAGGTATGTGTGCCGCGTTTTCACCATGGCCCAGGCTTCTCGTGCGCCTTCCCGACATGCTGATATCTTCCATAGCTCAAAAGGGTGACAAGCTCCCTTGAATAAATTCACGAGCCTGGAGGAGGATTGGATGGCCATAAAGCCTTAGCCATGTTCCCATTTCTTTCCGGGCTCGCTCGTGCACTTTGGAAAACTATTGCAGCAGGTCGCCTTGAAAATCAGACACTTCTCCCTCGGAACGTCCAGTCAGCACACCTACGAAAACAAACTGGTAAAACTTTCCATCAGGGGATCATGTGAAAGTCGGGTTAAAAGAGCATACTGAATATGCCGCCTTTGAGCTTTCCATTCTCCTTCAAGGCATCCGGTAGTTGGGCTCTTACTGTTGGGGAACTTAGAAGAAATTCAAAATTTTCCTACCTGTCACCAAGATCTATCTATGGAGAAACCAGCAACAAGGGGAAGGAGAGTGCATCTACATACCCTTGTAGATCGCTAAGCGGAAGCGTTCAAGAGAACGGGGTTGAAGGAGTCGTACTCATCGTGATCCAAATCACCGGAGATCCTAGTGCCGAACGGACGGCACCTCCGCGTTCAACACACGTACAGCCCGGTGACGTCTCCCAAGCCTTGATCCAGCAAGGTGAGAGGGAGAGGTTGAGGAAGACTCCGTCCAGCAGCAGCACAACGGCGTGGTGGTGGTGGAGGAGCGTGGCAATCCTTCAGGGCTTCGCCAAGCACCGCGGGAGAGGAGAAGGGAGAGAGGTAGGGCTGCGCCAAGAGGGAGAGAAACTCATGTGTTGGCAGCCCTCAAGACCTCAACTATATATAGGGGAGAGGGAGGGGGTGCGCCCCCTCTAGGGTTTCCACCCCAAGGGGTGCGGCTTCCCCCAATCCCATCTAGGGTGGCGGCCAAGGGGGGGAGAGGGGAAACTTGCCCCCCAAGATAGGTGGGTGCACCCCCTACCCCAACCCTAGGCGCCTTGGGACCTTGTGGGGGGCGACCAGCCCACCTGGGGCTGGTCCCCTCCCACACTTGGCCCATGCAGCCCTCCGGGGCCGGTGGCCCCACTTGGTGGACCCAAAACTTTTCCGGTGACCAAAACAGGACTTCCCATATATAAATCTTTACCTCCGGACCATTCTGGAACTCCTCGTGACGTCTGGGATCTCATCCGGGACTCCGAACAACATTCGGTAACCACATACAAACTTCCTTTATAACCCTAGCGTCATCGAACCTTAAGTGTGTAGACCCTACGGGTTCGGGAATCATGCAGACATGACCGAGACGTTCTCCAGTCAATAACCAACAGCGGGATCTGGATACCCATGTTGGCTCCCACATGTTCCACGATGATCTCATCGGATGAACCACAATGTCAAGGACTCAATCGATCCCTTATACAATTCCCTTTGTCTAACTGTATTGTACTTGCCCGAGATTCGATCGTCGGTATACCGATACCTTGTTCAATCTCGTTACCGGCAAGTCTCTTTACTCGTTCCATAACACATCATCCCGTGATCAACCCCTTGGTCACACTGTGCACATTATGATGATGTCCTACCGAGTGGGCCCAGAGATACCTCTCCATTTACACGGAGTGACAAATCCCAGTCTCGATTCATGCCAACCCAACAGACACTTTCGGAGATACCTGTAGTGCACCTTTATAGTCACCCAGTTACGTTGTGACGTTTGGTACACCCAAAGCATTCCTACGGTATCCGGGAGTTGCACAATCTCATGGTCTAAGGAAAAGATACTTGACATTAGAAAAGCTTTAGCATACGAACTACGATCTTTGTGCTAGGCTTAGGATTGGGTCTTGTCCATCACATCATTCTCCTAATGATGTGATACCGTTATCAATGACATCCAATGTTCATGGTCAGGAAACCGTAACCATCCATTGATCAACGAGCTAGTCAACTAGAGGCTTACTAGGGACATGGTGTTGTCTATGTATCCACACATGTATCTGAGTTTCCTATCAATACAATTATAGCATGGATAATAAACGATTCATGAACAGTCTCCCACTTGCACTAGAGTCAATAATCTAGTTCACATCGCCATGTGATTAACACTCACAGGTCACATCGCCATGTGACCAACATCCAAAGAGTTTATTAGTGTCATTAAACTAGTTCACATCATCATGTGATTAAGACTGAATGAGTTCTGGGGTTTGATCATGTTTTGCTTGTGAGAGAGGTTTTAGTCAACGGGTCTGCAACTTTCAGATCCGTACGTACTTCGCAAATCTCTAGGTCATATTGTAAATGCTGCTTCCATGCTCCACTTAGAGCTATTCCAAATGGTCGCTCCACTATACGTATCCGGTTTGCTACTCAGAGTCATTCGGATAGGTGTTAAAGCTTGCATCGTCGTAACCCTTTACGCCGAACTCCTTATCACCTCCATAATCGAGAAACATATCCTTATTCCTCTAAGGATAATTTTGACCGCTATCTGGTGATCCACTCCTTGATCACCTTTGTACCCTCTTGCCAGACATGTGGCAAGGCACACATCAGGTGCGGTACATAGCATAGCATACTGTAGAGCCTACGTCTAAGGCATAGGGGACGACCTTCGTCCTTTCTCTCTTTTCTGCCGTGGTCGAGCTTTAAGTCTTAACTTCATACCTTACATCTTAGGTAAGAACTCCTTTGACTGATCCATCTTGAACACCTTCAAGATCATGTCAAGGTATATGCTCATTTGAAAGTACCATTAAGCTGTTTTTGATCTATCCTCATAGATCTTGATGCTCAATGTTCAAGTAGCTTAATCTAGGTTTTCTATTGAAAAACACTTTTCAAATAACCCTATATGCTTTCCAGAAATTCTACATCATTTCTGATCATCAATATGTCAACAACATATACTCATCAGAAATTCTATAGTGCTCCCACTCACTTCTTTGGAAATACAAGTTTCTCATAAACTTTGTATAAACCAAAATCTTTGATCATCTTATCAAAGTGCCTATTCCAACTCCGAGATGCTTACTCCAGTCCATGGAAGGATCGCTGGAGCTAGCATACCTTTTAGCATCCTTAGGATCGACAAAACCTTTCTGATTGTATCACATACAACCTTTCCTTACGAAAACTGGTAAGGAAACTCGTCTTGACATCCATCTGCCAGATTTCATAAATGCAGCTAATGCTAACATGATTCTGACGGACTTAAGCATCGTTACGGATGAGAAAATCTCATCGTAGTCAACTCCTTGAACTTGTGAAAAACTCTTTGCCACAAGTCGAGCTTCCTAGACTGTGACATTACCGTCCATGTCCGTCTTCTTCTTAAAGATCCATTTATCTCAATGGCTTGCCGATCATCGGGCAAGTCCACCAAAGTCCATGCTTTGTTCTGATACATGGATCCTATCTCGGATTTCATGGCTTCTAACCATTTGTAGGAATTTGGGCCCACCATCGCTTCTCCATAGCTCGTAGGTTCATTGTTGTCTGGCAACATGACCTTCACACTACTAGGAAAAGGGCTATAGATGGAATTGACACTAATGGCGCACCAGACATGTGGTGCGCCATTAGTATATACTAATGGCGCACCACCCTCTGATGCGCCATTAGTGTTGAAACTACTAATGGCGCACCCTGCCCACGGTGCGCCATTAGTACCAAATTTTTTTTTGAACTAGTGCGCCTGTCCAAACATACTAATGGCGCATCCGCTGGTGGTGCGCCATTACTAGTTGTAACTAGTAATGGAGCACCAGCCAGAAGGTGCGCCACTAATGTTATTTTTTTATTATTGTTTTTATTCCTTTTTTTGCAAAAGTACTAATGGCGCACCACCAGGGGGTGCGCCATTAGTAACCTGGATTACTAATGGCGCATTTGTTGCTGGTGCGCCATTAGTAAGTGGGCAGCAACAAGATATTTTGGACAACCTCTCCTCCCACACTCACTTTCTCCCCACTTCATTCTCTCCACCGCCTCCTCCTTGTCTCGGGTGCCTCCTCTTTTTCACCTCATTTCCACCATAGATTCATTCAAATTAAGTGGTTAAGTTACCTTGTTTTGCTAGGTAAGTAAGGGGGGAAGCTATATTTATGTTGTTCTCCCTACAACAATGTGCACATGCACTTTTTATGGCCTAGCTAGATCTATGTATATTCGTGGTGTTGCATATGTTTGTGGTGTTGCATATGTGTTTGTGTTTGGAGGTGTACCGGTATTTGAAATGCGATAGTTGCCAATATTTTGCCGGAATGTTGATTCATTTCCGTTTCGGCGAGAATTTTGGCATTAAGCATTCTTTTTGGTCCTATTTTTAGGGAAAGTCATGCCAAATTTTTTCTTGGTTCTAAAATATCGTTTTGCTCTACCCCGCAGGCGACCATGGTCCGCACGATGACCGAAGGCATCGTGAATAGGTTTTTGAGGTCTGCGAAGGCCGAGATGCTTCAAAAGAACGAGACGGAGATAAGATGTCCGTGTCGAAGATGCAAGCTGAATAGCCTTATTGCGGACCCGGATTCCGGGCAGGTGCGGGACCACCTGCTCTTGCGTGGTTTCATGGATGGCTATCGGTGGCAAGGTGATGAAGATGACTACGAAGTCGTCCATGGGGGCCGGGCAAGAAATGAGGAAGGGCAGCAAGACAACCACCGCGGCTCGGGGGGGCGAGAAGATGAAGAATCCCCAGGAGATGATCACGACGGTGATGCTGTACACAGTCATCATGTAGAAGATGCAGGACATGATGATGATGCCGGCGGAGCAGACGATGCTGGACCATCGATGGGCTGGGTGCAGGACCCTCATATTCAAGAGCTGCTTCTCAAGCAGACGGATAAGGCAAGAGCTGCCGCCCGAGAGAAAGCCAAGATGGATCAACTTGAGTTAGACGCGGTTACTCCATTGTATGAAGGATGCAGGCCCGAGGATACCCGCCTGAAAGTAACGCTCATGGCTCTGGGGATGAAGGTAAAACACAAAATGACGAGCTTGAGATGTACTTCCCGCCCGCATTCTTCGACGTTATGGTGCATCTGCTGGTCCATATAGTGGAGGATATCATCCAACTCGGGCCGACGTTCCTGCACAGCATGATGCCGTTCGAAAGGATGAATGGTGTCATCAAAGGATACGTTCGCAACATGTCACGTCCAGAGGGAAGCATAGCCAGGGGCTTTCTGACTGAAGAGTGCATCTCCTACTTCACGAATTATCTAGGCATCGAGAACCCCGTTGGTCTGCCCGTCAACAGGCAGCTCGGCAGGCTCGCTGGATGGGGTCACCGTGAGGGTCGCCGCGAAATGCATGTCGACTTCGAGGGTCGACTCGCCGACTTTGAAAGAGCAAACCTAGTCGCACTACAACACATAGACGTGGTCGATCCTTGGGTGGTAGAGCACAAAACCTTTATTAAGAAGACGTACAATGACCGAGGCCAACAGAGGACGGACGGAGATATACTCAAAGAGCACAACTCATATTTGCCTTGTCACAGGGCGCCGAGCACAACCTGATGACCTATGAGGCATACGATATCAACGGCTACACATTCTACACCGAGGCCAAGGACATGAAGAGCGATGGTTATCAAAACTCCGGGGTAACGATGGACTCCTACACCGGTAACGACAAGGACAGATATTACGGAAGGATCGAGGAGATCAGGAAGCTGAGCTACGCTGGAGAGAAGGCCCCGATGTTCCGTGTCAGATGGGCCAAGAGCGTCCTAAAAGAAGACCGGTATTTCACCACCATGGTTATACCCGAAGCCAAATCCAAGACCGCGGGCGCAAACGTCACCGCGAAAAATGAGCCATGGGTACTGGCTTCCCAAGTGGACCAATGCTTCTTCATTACCGACCCGTCAAAGACCAGCCGTGTTGTCGTGAGGAGAGGCAAAAGGAAGATCATCGGAATGGATGGAGTAGCCAATGAGCAAGACTTCGACAAGTACGGCGACCCGAGGATCGAACATGACGACGATGATGAAGTAGCAGCATACACCACAAGAAGAAGCAGGACCACCCTACCTATAGGACGTCCGTTCCATAGAAGAACTCCATTTGCGAAAAAGAAGGGCAAGAAGATTGTTAACAGATAGCTAGCTAAGATCGATTGTATTTAAATCGTAGCCTTCATTTCTTGATTGTATTTCATGGGCACTTTTTGAACTATCATGAATATTTTTAAATTTCATGGACACTTGATCTCGACCCCCCTCCATCTCGATCGCTATCCCACCTCGCCAGATCCGGTCCCCCTCGCCGCCGAGCACCCCCCGGTCCACCGGCCGCCGCCGCCGACCCCCCGCACCCTCGATTCCCCTACTCAACCGCCGCCGCCGACCCCCCGCACCCCTCCCCTACTCAACCGCCGCCATCGACCCCCCGCACCCTCCCCAAGTGGACCAATGCTTCTTCATTACCGACCCGTCAAAGACCAGTCGTGTTGTCGTGAGGAGAGGCAAAAGGAAGATCATCGG
>NC_057803.1:734848091-734848636 GCF_018294505.1 Triticum aestivum | reverse complement strand
ACTGGCTTCCCAAGTGGACCAATGCTTCTTCATTACCGACCCGTCAAAGACCAGTCGTGTTGTCGTGAGGAGAGGCAAAAGGAAGATCATCGGAATGGATGGAGTAGCCAATGAGCAAGACTTCGACAAGTACGGCGACCCGAGGATCGAACATGACGACGATGATGAAGTAGCAGCATACACCACAAGAAGAAGCAGGACCACCCTACCTAAAGGACGTCCGTTCCACAGAAGAACTCCATTTGCGAAAAAGAAGGGCAAGAAGATTGTTAACAGATAGCTAGCTAAGATCGATTGTATTTAAATCGTAGCCTTCATTTCTCGATTGTATTTCATGGGCACTTTTTGAACTATCATGAATATTTTTAAATTTCATGGATACTCGATCTCGACCCCCCTCCATCTCGATCGCTATCCCACCTCGCCAGATCCGGTCCCCCTCGCCGCCGAGCACCCCCCGGTCCACCGGCCGCCGCCGCCGACCCCCCGCACCCTCAATTCCCCTACTCAACCGCCGCCGCCGACCCCCCGCACCCCTCCCCTAC